>NW_027190092.1:0-10000 GCF_040958095.1 Procambarus clarkii
GTCAAGAGTCTTGCTAATACAACCATAGCTTTGCTGACGCCAATCTAAAGTAATCTAGAGTTAACACTACAGGTCTCTTTGTTCAAGGATCACAGAAAACCTTCATCACACAACAATTAGTCGAGCAGTTGAAATTAAAACCTGCCAAAAGTGTGAGAGTGAATATTTCTGGGTTCTTGACTAATAGTATTCCGCGTGAATACCAAGTAGTCAAGGCGTTAGTGAGACTTGGATCTTCTACTAATCCAATACAAGCGGTAGTAGTAGATAAACTTCCTTCAGACCTGCCGGTCACAGGACTAGCTCGCACTGCGAGATATCTCAAACGTAATCGCATGAGGCTAGCAGATCACAAAATAAATTCTGACTGCCTCACAGATGTTGGTATCCTAATAGGCGCTGACTATTATTATAAATTTATAAGATGCACCAGACAACACGGAATGAATTTGTTGTCATCTGCTGGAGGCAAATTGCTTACTGGACTGGTGCTTTTCCAACAAAAAACAGCATCAACCAACAAACAAACTAACAATTCAATAGTGGCGTGACTGGGCTTGGAACAGTCACCCCTACATTTCAGAGAAATATCTGAAGATAATGAGTCTGATAAACCTGTACATCGTCTGTGGGATTTAGACACTTTAGGTATTGTCCCTGATAAACCAAGCCCTGATGATACGTGGACTTACCAGCAATATTTGGACACAGTTGTCTATAAAGACAAACAATACTGGGTGAGACTGCCATGGAAGTTGAATCATCCCCAACTTCCAGTTAGTTATTTCATGGCAGCCTCTCAATTACAGTCTCAATTAATACGACTGAAGAAACAGCCAGATAAATTGAACATATATCATCAATTAATTCAACAACAACTCAATAGTAAATGTATCGAAGTTGTTGATAATGATGACCGAAAAACAGGTCACTATTTACCCCATCACGCTGTGGTGAAAGATTCATTGACCACGCTAATACGTATCGTCTTCAACTGTAGTGCCAAAGTAAAGGCAAACAGCGTGTCCTTGAATGAATGTCTCCGAACAGGACCTAGCCTGACACAAAGGCTACATGATGTATTATTACGATTCCGCACTGGTATTTTCGCTTATACTGCTGATATCAGTAAAGCTTTCCTTAGAGTAGGCTTGCAAGAGGAGGATCGTAATTACACCAAATTTCTCTGAATTAAGGACCCACTGGATCCTGACAGTGATGTCATAACCTACCGGTTTGCCTATGTGCTATTCGGTGTGACTTCTTCACCGTTTCTTCTTCAAGCAACATTAGATACACATTTGAAGAAGTCAAATAGCCCTTATAAAATGGAGATCAGTGACAACTTGTATGTCGATAATTTCCAGGGAACTACTAATGACAAATCCAAATTGGTAGAAATCTACCATGAGGCTAACCATGAGTTGTTAGGAGCCAATATGCCACTACAATCATGGGCCTCAAACAATAAATCATTAAACCAGATAATCGAGAAAGAATTTCCGGGTTATCAGGTGCCTAATCAATTCAACCCGTTCTCACACAAGACAGCACATATATGACTTAATGCTTAAAGTCATGTAGAGGTGACCCACGTGTTACAACAATAGTACAGTAATTCACCTGGAACTGTCGTCGTAGGGAGAAGAAGGGCTGGTAGGGTAGGTGGAGCAAGTCTAGGCTCCTCAGGAAGGGTAGGACAGAGGGAATCAATGCCTCTTAGGGGTCCTATGGGCACATATCCTAAGTGCCAGTGGTGCCGGGCAGGCGTCGTCCGCGTTGGGTCACATGCAGTTCAAATCTGGCCCACTCGGCCTGCGCGGGCTGCCGCGCGGGTAGGCCGTGCGCCGTCGTCGTCCACCAATCAGGGCACAGCCCTGCCTATACTGTAAAATGTCTCCTTGGCGGGCACTTTGAATGTGGTTCCCTCTACACTCCTCCCGTCCCTATAGAACAATGGGTATGTTGGAGGGAAAACGTTTCACTATATACAACATGTCTTTTTTGTAAAAAAGTCTGGTTTCATGAATGGGTCCTATTACAATTATTACCCGTATTATCTTTGCACTGTACACGAACATTACGATTGTTACCCGTATTATCTTTGCACTATACACGAACTGTTTCAACATTGCATACACTACACTATTCCCTTTCCTTTTTCTTTTTTTTTTTTTCTTTTCAGCTTCACTCTTAGGAATTTACTCTGTCCTAACAATATTCCTCGCACCGAAGCGCTGCTCCTTGAATGTGAGTCCTTTGACAGAGCAACCCTCTTCCCACATCTCACCCCCAGGATCCCAAGGGAAAGCAATTGGATCTATGCCTCCCAAGAACTGACCAAATGCTAGTTCATTCTTTATTTTCTTCTGAGCCCTCCTTTCCACATTGTGTCTTAACGGGCCCCACTTCCTGTGAGAATTTTGCTTTGCTTCCTGATCCAGACCTGTTTGTTCAGTAGTGGCATGGTCCCGAATTGCCACTTTTGTCCTGCATTGGATTCCTGAAGGAGCCTCACTTGACGAGTTCTCACTTAGCATAACCAAACTCTGTTGGTTGTATGTGTCTGATGTGCTAATGTCCATGTCCCCCCTGTCAGTGTGAGCCGAGATGTCTTCCACACCTCTAGACAATATCTGGTCAGCATCTTGCTCCGATGCCCCTCCTTGGCCTGTTATGCACTGGGTCGGAATTAGACCGAATGAGCCGACCCGGCAGCGTTTAAAGACGAATTCTGGTCCTTAAATGAAACATGTGGCTTGTTGCCCGAGGTGTCCCCGTGCTGGCGGACTGCTTCCTCATCCCTTTCGGATTCCTCACAGTCCCGAGCAAAATGACCCTCTTTTCCACACCTGTAGCACTGAACAGGTCGCCTAGGGGATGGGCTACGGCGACGCTGTGGTGACATAAGAGCAACTGTAAGGTGCCTCAAACTCTCACACACCTGGTCCAATCTCCCGTTGGTCTCTGAGATACCTGCTACCAAGGTGTCCAACTTCGCCTCCACGCCCCTGGAAGATAAAGGATGCGAGCCCGCACTCGATGGTCGGCAAGTGTTGATTCCCAAACCTGAAGAGCTGGTAGCCGGTGACGTGCCTGGGGAGCTGGGAAGGGCGAGTGTCGAGCGCCGAGAAGCGTCATTACTCCTGGGTGGCCGCTCATACTGGGAGTACCTTCCCACTGCATTCACTCGCACTGCTGGACCTTGGGGCACTCGGTGATGGGAGTCGTATCCTTTGGAACCTGAGGAACCGTGGATCGCTATGGCATTGTGCTGGAAGGTTTGGGCCCGATCGATAGCCTCCTCCATGGAGGAGTTCCTCGCATTGGAAATGTATCCTGCCAGACTCTTATCCTGTAATCCCTGGCCAAATCTCATTACTGCGATTTGTTCCACTTCCCACCGTGGCACATGTTTGTAAGCCCGATGAGCCAAGTGGTGGGCCCTATCTGCCCAATCAGCAATATCCTCTTCTGGTTCCTGCTGGGCCTGGTTAAACTTCATCATGGCTACATCCAGAACTTCCCTATCGCCAAATCGCTTGATCATCTTATGCATCATGCGAATATAATCGATCGACGGTTCTCTGTCCAGTAAGCGATTGTAAAAATCACTTGCCTTACCCTTGAGGCACCATCCTAACTGTGTCAATGACGTAGGCCCGCTCCAGTCCTTTTCCGAGGCATAAGACGTGAAGCGGCAGTAGAAGGTGGCCCAATCTGACTTCCCGTCATAGTCCAACGCCCGAGGTGGTGTGCGGAAGGTCTCCTTTTGTTGGCGATAACCTGTCCGCCTGCTGCGGGATAGAGAGGCATCCGAATCGGAAGTCAGAGAGCTGTGTGACGAGTGTCGAGCTGTCCGTCTCCTTGATCGAGCCGATCGATGGTGGGAGGGGCTCCCCTGCCGAGTACCTTGCTGGCCACTAGCCCTGGAGTAAGCTGGTGACTGAGGTCGACGTCCACGTTGGCTGCTGCTGGTGGCACCCCTAGAGGAATGGCGGGTTCCCGTTTCGCTGGATGAGGACGATGAACGACTTCCTGCCCCCTGACCTAAGGGCCCGGAGCCCTGTTGGGACGGGTCCACCTCAAACGATATAGCAGCCATCAACTCGGGTTTGGTCCGAAGGCGGTTGATATCATAAATGTTGTCCTCCGTGATCACATGGTGACGCCGAAACTTGATAATGCGAGCGGCCAATTTATCTCCTACACCCGGTAGCAGCTGCAGCTCAGCAGCCGAAGCAGAGTTTATCTTGATTAGAGCCATTGTGCCGGTGTCGAAAGTTAAAGCTCCGATATCGTGCCACACCTGGTAATAAGCCTTAGACCTGGGGCCACGCACCTCACATGTATACCACCCCAAACAGAAAAACAAAACAAAAAAAACACAGACACCAATAGCCACACTTAAGGTTCCAATGTTCAGAGATAGAGATAAATGTTCCACAAGGAAAAATAAGCACTGCACAGTCAATATTGTAAATGATGGGGCCAGGTGGGTTTCAAGCAACATAAAACACTGCACACTTAATTGGTACCTAAATCCCTTGAGGCTTAGACAAAAACTGGGCACTTACTGCACTTGCAAAGCTGGAAAATCTTTTGACAAGCAATGTGCTTGATTTTCATAAGCACTGGGCTGAGGGTTCTCAAAAACACTTTTTTCAGGTGAACGTGTGGAACTGTGTGCAGGGCGGATCACCATCCACCTTAAATCTGGTATGAACACAAACTCACTGGCTCACTTAATGTATCTCTTCCCCTTGAGCCGTTACTTCTGTAGAAAGCCTAGAACAGGTTACGTCTAGTTAACAGTAGAGATGAGAAAATAACAGACCTGTAGCAAGCACCCTGCAGAGCTGTTGTTGTTGTGTTGATTTAGGGGCGACGACGATCGTGGGATCCCCTGCAGAGCTGGGACCAGCGTCGCTGTAGTAAACACGCTGGAGACGGATGCGCTCGGGAACGACAGCCTGAAATCCTCCGCGAGCGGATTCGTAAACAATACAGGTCGGGTATGCTCATGAACGGTGGCCCGTATTCCGTGTGAATGGTGGTACTCGTCTCCCCTTCTTCAAAGAACTTGGGGGCCGCGGGAATCGGTGCTTGGGGGACAAGACAATAAAATGCAACAAATCCGGAGAAATAATCCGTATAAAACACTGATAACTGGAACTTATGGAGAATCTTGGGGGATTGCACGAGATGTGGAATAAAACATATGCACAAAAAAAACAGGGGTTGAAATATCTTGGGCACCGCTATTGAACAACAAACCGAAGAACATCTATGGTGCAACCAAAGCCAGTAATTCGAGACTGGAACCGTTGAACACTATCTAAGACGTCTTGACTGAAGTCGGCAGAACGATGATGCAGATATCTTGGCGAGGTCCTCTTGATCACCGCGTGGGAACGTTTACTCACTGCCCCAATGTAGAGGTGACCCACGTGTTACAACAATAGTACAGTAATATTTCACCTGGAACTGTCGTCGTAGGGAGAGGAAGGGCTGGTAGGGTAGGTGGAGCAAGTCTAGGCTCCTCAGGAAGGGTAGGACAGAGGGAGTCAATGCCTCTTAGGGGTCCTATGGGCACATATCCTAAGTGCCAGTGGTGCCGGGCAGGCGTCGTCCGCGTTGGGTTACATGCAGTTCAAATCTGGCCCACTCGGCCTGCGCGGGCTGCCGCGCGGGTAGGCCGTGCGCCGTCGTCGTCCACCAATCAGGGCACAGCCCTGCCTATACTGTAAAATGTCTCCTTGGCGGGCACTTTGAATGTGGTTCCCTCTACAGTCAATATGTTGAATAATGATTTAGTACATATGTGATATATTCCCAGTTACTTTTTTTACCAAGGCCCAAACTCTTCCTCACGTACCAATTTACGTCTCACAGTACCCGTCCATCAACATAGATAGCAGAATAGTCGTGATTGGTTCAATTGTAATGAAAATTGTAGTTTTCATGTCCCACATGGGTTGTGAATTTACCTATTATTGTCCATGCTCTTGGAATATTACAGATCAGCTACTTCCTATTGAAGGCTCGTAGTTTTGTTTTGAGAAATATTAGTTGTTCTTAGTAAATTATAATAAGCACTATAAATTATTACATAGAATAACAGTGCTTCACCAATCAATATTATATACCATAGTTTGCGCTTTAAAAATTGTTAAAGAATGTTTTGTAGGAACGCTAACAGAAAACGATGTTATGGTGGAATGTTTATGGGGTAAACTACTGCAAACTTGGGGATCACCTCCACCCACAGGAAGGGAATGGGGTCCAATACACCGGATGTGTATGGCGTCCACTACCACCGACAGGATGGGTATGGGGCTCACAACCACCCAAAGGATGGGTATGGGGTCCAATACCACCCACAGGATGAGTATGGCATCCACTATCACCCACAGGATGGGTATGGGGCTCCAACCACCCACAGAATAAGTATGGGGTCCAATAACACCCACTGGATGTGTATGGCGTCCATTACCGCCCACAGGATGAGTATAGGGTCCAGTATCGCCCACAGGATTAGTATATAGAGTCCACTGCTGCCCACAGGGTCGGTAGGGGGGTCAACTGCCGCCCACAGGGTCGGTAGGGGGTTCACTACCGCCCAAGGGTCGGTATTGGGGCCACTGCCACCTACAGGGTCGGTATGGGGTCCACTGCCGCCCACAGGGTCGGTAGGGGTCCACTCCGCCCACAGGGTTGGTAGGGAGGTCCACTGCCGCCCACAGGGTCGGTAGGGAGTCCACCGCCGCCCACAGGGTCGGCAGGGGGTCCACTACCACCCACAGGGTCGCTATGAAGTCAACTACCGCCCATAGTATTTGTATAGTGCCCACTACCGCCCATAGTGTTATTATGGAGTCCACTTCCCCTCATAGTGTCGGTATGGGGGTCCATTACTACCCATAGGGTGTGTCTGGGGTCTATTTTTTTCTGTATAGCAGAGGTGGCAATACTGCTTTTCCAATCTCATTTGTTGTTCAATGTAAAATATTTGTTGCTCGACTTGCAACAATTTATATATATATGTATATTATTATATATATATATATATATATATATATATATATATATATATATATATTTATATATATATATATATATATATATATATATATATATATATATATATAGTATAGTGCCTTTGCAATAATGTACCAATGTGCGTATTTGTTGTATTGTATTGTTGAAATACATTGTTCACATGAAATACATGTGAAATATTGTTGAAAACATCTTGATGACTTATTAAACCAAAATTATTTATTAGTCAGAAGAAAGACAAAAACGCGAACTATATGTTAAACCTCTACCAGACAAATATTTTAAGTAAAACCGAAGATATTTGTAGTTTTATAAAAGGGGCAGTTTTCATTGCTTGTCGAGCTCGAAAACCGCAGCATTCATCTCAGAACCATGCCTATTTCACACAGATTCCTTAATAAACGTAAGAGTTTTATATGTCACAAGAAAGACATAAATATAAGCTTCATTCTAAATACCTTACCATGGGCATATTTAAATTTAAAGCGAAGATACGTGTACTTTTATAATAGCCGAGCTTTGACCCCGGACAGATTGATCGACCGAGCAACTCTCTCTCAGAACAATGTTTATTTCAAGTGAATTCGTTAATAAACATATGTTTTAAATGTCTCAAGAAAGGCAGACATATAAGCTTCACTTTAAACACTTTACCATAGACATATTTAAAGTTCTAATGAAGATTCATGTATTTTAAAAATTACGGAGCTCCCACCCCGTACAGACTGAACGACAGAGCAACTCTCTCTCAGATCAATGTTTATTTCACGTAAATTCGTTAATAAACACAAATGTTTTATATGTCTTAAGCAAGATAGAAATAAGAGCTTCATTTTAAATACATTACAATAGACATATTTATAGCTCAAGTGAAGATACATATGTTTTTATAGTAGCGCTCAGTAGCTTGTCGGGCATGGAGTGCAGACGCCTACGCACTTGCCGATACATTGTATAATTAACAAAGATACGCTAATAAAGCCTAAAATTTTATATGCCTCCAGAAAGACCGAGATATGAACATTATTATGATTGCACCAAATGAAATATATCATGTTCGAGAACAAAGATATATCAATTTTAAATTAAGTTTCGACTCTTGCTCGGGCGAGAGAGATGGGGCGACTCTCGCCCCATCTATTGGAGATTCTGTCCACTAAAGACCCAAAGCTACTCAAACCCTCCTAGCATTATTTAAGTAATGAAGTAATATGGTATATTTACTATAATGTGGGTGCTGAATGCAGAACATGAGAAAACATATATTTACTCCAAACTAATATAATTTCATTATGAAATAAGTAAATAAGTAGCATCAAAGGAAGTCGACGGTCAAAGCATCAATGTTGTGGAGCGACTTATCCAAGATATATCGTTGTTTGGAAAGTGTTTGTTGGCATATCCAGTTGTCGGACTTCTCTGCACAAATTAAAATTATAATGTTAACAAGTAGAATACGTATTTTTAATAAAATCTAACATAACTAGCCAGAAAACATTTAACATTTATTAAAAAATATATGTTTGGAAGTTAAATCGACTTCATAGGACAATAGTTTTTTATATATACTCGTTATTCGTTGACATGCGTTCGCTACTTAAACTACCATGTACTGTACTTATGTAAAATCTCCCATGTCTCTTCGCTCATCTCACCGAACCCTACAGGCTCTGTGATATATTGTTTAATTAATTGAGATTCACAAATAAAGCTTATAACTGTATCTGTTATCAAAAAGGCAGAGCTTAGTTTAGTTCATTTATTATGCACCCCAAACCCATCCTATGGGCGATAGTGGAGTGTTACAGAGGCACATAATGGGCTCAGGGACTGAGCCCCACAATTCATACAGCCAAGGAAGTTATAATCTTGATAAGCTAGTTACAAAAGTCAATGCACATTGTCACTGTTATAAATAATAAGTGTGTGTGGGCTTGCTATGGGGAACTGGTACTATTAAGGGGTAAGGGTAGTTAGAAGACAGAGTATCAAATATGGGAGAGCTAAAAGGCCCGGCCCCCAAAGTAAACTATCCACAGTAGTAATAACTTGCTACTAGACCATATATGTTAGTCTAAGGGTTGATCAATGCGCTCCCACACAGGAAGAAGGGATACTCTGTAATTCATGTACTTATTTATTAACCCCTTAACAACCCCCCATATACACTCACACCAATAACAATAATAATATAACTTTACCACACTATCTTACGTTAAAAGCCTTGGTCCACATAGGCAGGATACAAGGTTTACACTAATAACAAGCTAGGGTAAAGTACTACTGGATAAGACTGAAGCTGGATGCAGCTTAGGGTAGTGAGACCATGTGGTACCCTAATACAAAACACAACACTTAGGGTTACCCAAAACACTGGCAACTACTACCCCCAGGTCTCACCAATCGTTACTACCAGAGTAGGTACACTTAGAAATCATACAATACTTAACTTAATGGTACAGGAACTTAAGGTAAGGGAAATAAGTAAGAGAAGGGAGGAGATTAGGGGTGCAGCCACAGAGTAGGTCTCGTCCGCACGAACGCCAGCCAGAGAAGAACCTCCTAGCGACCAGCTAGGCCTCCCATGTCGTGGTGCCGGAAGGAGCCTAATTGATCGTGCAGCTAAGCACATTAAAGATCTTCCCCTATGCAACATATTGTTACTTTACAAATGATTAGAAAGTATTAGTAAGCAAAGTTGGTGCCTATGTTATTATTTAATAATCAACCCCCAGCTCAGTCTTTAAATGCTCTTTGAGAAACAATAATAGTCTTACGTCTGGCAGGGAAGATACAAACAATTGCCGCTCGAGATGCACTCAACTGTACTACCAGAAAGTTTAATAGCTCAATTTTGACCTCTGGTTTCCACTGGAGAACCCAGGGTCGTAACAGTCACATCAACAATGGGCTCGAGACCGACCACAAGTACAGTTTA
>NW_027190092.1:15000-40000 GCF_040958095.1 Procambarus clarkii
CAGCACTGCAAGAAGTTATGTGTGTATTTTCAAGTTCGTCCCCTGCTGCCTGTATTTACCCAGGTCTTTTTCCTAAATATATAACTTATCCAATTCATTCCTATTCTATTCACGTTGATACGTTTAATAGGTTATTAATATTCCCCTTTACTATGACCATTCAGTCACACCTCTATCATGTCACCCCTATTTCTTCTTCGTCGTCGTTCTAGAGAATGTAATTTGAGCTTTGACAATCTTTCTTAAAGGATCGTTTATTATGCATAGGGCAAAAAATAAAATGAAAAAACTGCTATCAGTCGTTTATATTTAAAAATAGAGACCTGGGCATTGGTGATTTCAATGCGTGTTCAGTAGTAAACCAATATTGTCCTTAACCTCATACACGTCTCACATTCGCTCAAAACATACCTCCCACACCTTGCTGTGGCATATAACAAATAAAAAAACACATTCAGTAAAAGCAAGCCTCTCATGTTTTAAAAATAAGTCCTGGATCCCAGGAGGTTCACACATAAGTGTGAACTCTTAATCTGGCTTAATACCTCACCTATACTCTGTGCTTCATCAAAGTTGATATTCAGCTACAATAGCTTGTATTTTCGCTCGTTGCTTATATTTTCTGTTATTCTTAAACCCGATCAAACCTTCCTAACCTAACCTAACCTAACTTTATATATATATATATATATATATATATTTTTTTTTTTTTTTTTTTTTTTATTTTATTATATTTTTATTATATATTATAATATTTTTTTTTTTTTTTTTATATAAGGGGTACCACCTCTGGTGCAAATGTAGGGACCCATAGCCTCGGAGAAGAAAATAAAGAGTACTCAGAGAAGACCTTGTGGATCCTCACTGAACACTTTGATATTTTCTTCTCCTACCACCCCTATTCTTTTGTTAAGTGTGTATATTTATCTAACTTTATTTGAAAATGTCATTACACAAAAAAAGTTACAATATTGATTACATACAGGGTACAAGGCTGCTTGTCACAAGTTGAATAGCTCCTCCAGCTCCTCAGATGGCGGGCAGGAACCATGGATGCAGTGAGCATTACCATATAGCATTACCATGTATCAACGTGAGCATTACCATATATATAGCATTATATATATATTATATATATATATATATATATATAATAATATATTATATTATATATATATATATATATATATATTAGTATATTTTGGTAGCAGTCTTTCCTGTAGACATATTTTATTAAATATGACCGAAAAAGTAAGATTAATAATTCTAACACGAATTTTCTCAATCTTTCGTACATTATGCTTCACTGTTGGAGGTAAATCAAAAATCACTTCTCCAAAATTCATTTTTATTTCTAGTCTGACGCGACACGGGCGCGTTTCGTAAAACTTATTACATTTTCAAAGACTTCACAAATACACAACTGATTAGAACTTGCATTTCCCTGATTTTATATCTACATTTGAGTGAGGTGGGAAGGGTGATGTGGCATTACATTTGAGTGAGGTGGGAAGGATGATGTGGCATTAGAGGATATTAATAGGGTATTAAAAGTATCAACACAAGACAGAACACGAAACAATGGATATTGAATAGAAGTGTTTGTAGAAAGCCTATTGGTCCATATTTCTTGATGCTTCTATATTGGAGCGGAGTCTTGACGTGGGTAGAATATAGTTGTGCAATAATTGGCTGTTGATTGCTGGTGTTGACTTCTTGATGTGTAGTGCCTCGCAAACGTCAAGCCGCCTGCTATCGCTGTATCTATCGATGATTTCTGTGTTGTTTACTAGGATTTCTCTGGCGATGGTTTGGTTATGGGAAGAGATTATATGTTCCTTAATGGAGCCCTGTTGTTTATGCATCGTTAAACGCCTAGAAAGAGATGTTGTTGTCTTGCCTATATACTGGGTTTTTTGGAGCTTACAGTCCCCAAGTGGGCATTTGAAGGCATAGACGACGTTAGTCTCTTTTAAAGCGTTCTGTTTCGTGTCTGGAGAGTTTCTCATGAGTAGGCTGGCCGTTTTTCTGGTTTTATAGTAAAACCATATTTATATTACTATAAAACCAGAAAAACGGCCAGCCTACTCATGAGAAACTCTCCAGACACGAAACAGAACGCTTTAAAAGAGACTAACGTCGTCTATGCCTTCAAATGCCCACTTGGGGACTGTAAGCTCCAAAAAACCCAGTATATAGGCAAGACAACAACATCTCTTTCTAGGCGTTTAACGATGCATAAACAACAGGGCTCCATTAAGGAACATATAATCTCTTCCCATAACCAAACCATCGCCAGAGAAATCCTAGTAAACAACACAGAAATCATCGATAGATACAGCGATAGCAGGCGGCTTGACGTTTTCGAGGCACTACACATCAAGAAGTCAACACCAGCAATCAACAGCCAATTATTGCACAACTATATTCTACCCACCTCAAGACTCCGCTCCAATATAGAAGCATCAAGAAATATGGACCAATAGGCTTTCTACAAACACTTCTATTCAATATCCATTGTTTCGTGTTCTGTCTTGTGTTGATACTTTTAATACCCTATTAATATCCTCTAATGCCACATCATCCTTCCCACCTCACTCAAATGTAATGCCACATCACCCTTCCCACCTCACTCAAATGTAGATATAAAATCAGGGAAATGCAAGTTCTAATCAGTTGTGTATTTGTGAAGTCTTTGAAAATGTAATAAGTTTTACGAAACGCGCCCGTGTCGCGTCAGACTAGAAATAAAAATGAATTTTGGAGAAGTGATTTTTGATTTACCTCCAAGAGTGAAGCATAATGTACGAAAGATTGAGAAAATTCGTGTTAGAATTATTAATCTTACTTTTTCGGTCATATTTAATAAAATATATATATATATATATATGAATGAAAACTCACACCCCAGAAGTGACTCGAACCCATACTCCCAGAAGCAACACAACTGGTAACTACAGGGCGCCTTAATCCGCTTGACCATCACGGCCGTCAAAAGGAAGTGATAGCCGAGGCTATTTGAGCCACTTCCCCGACGGCAACTCGGATGGTAATCTTGGGCATAGCATTTCACCAAATCACCTCATTCTTTGGGGCACACGTGAGGAACACAAATGCGAACAAGCCTGAATGGTCCCCAGGACTATATGCGAATGAAAACTCACACCCCAGAAGTGACTCGAACCCATACTCCCAGAAGCAACACAACTGGTAACTACAGGGCGCCTTAATCCGCTTGACCATCACGGCCGTCAAAAGGAAGTGATAGCCGAGGCTATTTGAGCCACTTCCCCGACGGCAACTCGGATGGTAATCTTGGGCATAGCATTTCACCAAATCACCTCATTCTTTGGGGCACACGTGAGGAACACAAATGCGAACAAGCCTGAATGGTCCCCAGGACTATATGCGAATGAAAACTCACACCCCAGAAGTGACTCGAACCCATACTCCCAGAAGCAACACAACTGGTAACTACAGGGCGCCTTAATCCGCTTGACCATCACGGCCGTCAAAAGGAAGTGATAGCCGAGGCTATTTGAGCCACTTCCCCGACGGCAACTCGGATGGTAATCTTGGGCATAGCATTTCACCAAATCACCTCATTCTTTGGGGCACACGTGAGGAACACAAATGCGAACAAGCCTGAATGGTCCCCAGGACTATATGCGAATGAAAACTCACACCCCAGAAGTGACTCGAACCCATACTCCCAGAAGCAACACAACTGGTAACTACAGGGCGCCTTAATCCGCTTGACCATCACGGCCGTCAAAAGGAAGTGATAGCCGAGGCTATTTGAGCCACTTCCCCGACGGCAACTCGGATGGTAATCTTGGGCATAGCATTTCACCAAATCACTCCCTTTGATTTCACCAAATCAAAGGGAGTAGGGGTTCGAGTCACTTCTGGGGTGTGAGTTTTCATTCGCATATAGTCCTGGGGACCATTCAGGCTTGTTCGCATTTGTGTTCCTCACGTGTGCCCCAAAGAATGAGGTGATTTGGTGAAATGCTATGCCCAAGATTACCATCCGAGTTGCCGTCGGGGAAGTGGCTCAAATAGCCTCGGCTATCACTTCCTTTTGACGGCCGTGATGGTCAAGCGGATTAAGGCGCCCTGTAGTTACCAGTTGTGTTGCTTCTGGGAGTATGGGTTCGAGTCACTTCTGGGGTGTGAGTTTTCATTCGCATATAGTCCTGGGGACCATTCAGGCTTGTTCGCATTTGTGTTCCTCACGTGTGCCCCAAAGAATGAGGTGATTTGGTGAAATGCTATGCCCAAGATTACCATCCGAGTTGCCGTCGGGGAAGTGGCTCAAATAGCCTCGGCTATCACTTCCTTTTGACGGCCGTGATGGTCAAGCGGATTAAGGCGCCCTGTAGTTACCAGTTGTGTTGCTTCTGGGAGTATGGGTTCGAGTCACTTCTGGGGTGTGAGTTTTCATTCGCATATAGTCCTGGGGACCATTCAGGCTTGTTCGCATTTGTGTTCCTCACGTGTGCCCCAAAGAATGAGGTGATTTGGTGAAATGCTATGCCCAAGATTACCATCCGAGTTGCCGTCGGGGAAGTGGCTCAAATAGCCTCGGCTATCACTTCCTTTTGACGGCCGTGATGGTCAAGCGGATTAAGGCGCCCTGTAGTTACCAGTTGTGTTGCTTCTGGGAGTATGGGTTCGAGTCACTTCTGGGGTGTGAGTTTTCATTCGCATATAGTCCTGGGGACCATTCAGGCTTGTTCGCATTTGTGTTCCTCACGTGTGCCCCAAAGAATGAGGTGATTTGGTGAAATGCTATGCCCAAGATTACCATCCGAGTTGCCGTCGGGGAAGTGGCTCAAATAGCCTCGGCTATCACTTCCTTTTGACGGCCGTGATGGTCAAGCGGATTAAGGCGCCCTGTAGTTACCAGTTGTGTTGCTTCTGGGAGTATGGGTTCGAGTCACTTCTGGGGTGTGAGTTTTCATTCGCATATAGTCCTGGGGACCATTCAGGCTTGTTCGCATTTGTGTTCCTCACGTGTGCCCCAAAGAATGAGGTGATTTGGTGAAATGCTATGCCCAAGATTACCATCCGAGTTGCCGTCGGGGAAGTGGCTCAAATAGCCTCGGCTATCACTTCCTTTTGACGGCCGTGATGGTCAAGCGGATTAAGGCGCCCTGTAGTTACCAGTTGTGTTGCTTCTGGGAGTATGGGTTCGAGTCACTTCTGGGGTGTGAGTTTTCATTCGCATATAGTCCTGGGGACCATTCAGGCTTGTTCGCATATATATATATATATATATTATATATATATATATATATATATATATATATATATATATATATATATATATATATATATATATATATATATATATATATATATATATTATTATATATGTTATATATATATATATATATATATATATATATATGTTTGTTATATATATATATATATATATATATATATATATAACAAACAAATACATTCTACAGACCAGTTATTGTTGTTGTTTAGTGACATCGTGAAAAGGGAACTCAGGTATAGGGATAAGGTATTGATGGCCATTAGCATATAGGTGTCAAGGTATCACAGCACCTGACTGGTCAACTATGTATGACGTCACCAGACAACCAATGCGACCTTTGGCGTCCTACTAGCATGTGTATTTAATGTTATTATTCAAAAATGACTAGACTAACCATCCCCACCTAACCTAATCAGAGGACTAAGAATATACATTTTAGTCATCCACAACTGTAATCATTATTCAGTGATAAGTTCAAAAGTATAACAGAAGCCCAAATGTCGTACTGCAATTTAAGCAGAATCGTACATCTGGCAGCATAGCAGGTGAGCTGAACATAAGAATAAAGGTAACTGCAGAGGTCCTATTGGCCCATACGAGGCAGCTCCTATATATTTCCACCCAATCTCATTCATGTCCACCCTATGCTTAAAACAACCAGGGATCCCACTTAAAGTATTAGTTTACAATAATAGTTTTAATAAATAGCTCTTATTCTAGTTTTATACACAACAGCAATTATGAAACCCTATAGCTAGATATTCTACTATAATCCAACCTATATCTACAATATTGTGTTCAATATCTACAATATTGAACACAGTTCCAAGTTTTAAAGTAGAGGGAGCTGATAGGTCAATATCCAAAACATCACTTTTCTATGAATATGGTTACACTGTTCAACAAAGAACCTAGCAGGTTAGGCACAGTGCGGATAGGTTCATATCCAAAACTTCAGTGTTTGAAGAAAAATAGATAAAATATTCAACAAAGCTCCAAGACTCTTGCAGGTTAGGCACGGGCATTTAGGTTCATATACAAAAAACATCACTTCTCTGAGTATATGTAGTATCAGAGGCGAGGTCCAGGTTTAAATGGAATGGATGAAAATGTGGGTAAAATGGGTTTTGGCTGTGCTATGATACACAACATTTAGGCATATTTGGTGGGAATTGTCTCCAATTTGATGGCGATAGCTTAAATTTCCCCAACTTTAATCAAATCTGCTAGGTCAGGGATAGGTAAGGCTATGTAGGGTAGGTTGGAATATGTGAAAACTCGGGTAAAATGGTCTTTGGCTGAGCTATGTAAAAAATCATTTTGGGTAGAAATTGTCTTAAATTAGGTTGAATTTAGGTGAGTAAGCATAAATTTCACGAACTCTAATCAAATCTAGCTTGGGATATGCTAGGTCAGGTTAGGTGAGGCTGTGTAAGGTAAGTTGGAATAGGTGAAAACTTGGTTGAAATGAACTTTGACCATGCTAAGATACAAAACATTTGGGTATATTCGGTGGAAATTGGCATAAATTAGGTAAAATTTAGGTGGGAAAGGCATAAATTTTGCCAACTATAATCAAATCTGACTTTGGATATGCCAGGAGAGGCCGGGTAGGGATGTCTAGGGCAGGTTGGAATAGGCGAAAACTCAGCTAAAATAAACTTTGACCATGATAGATACAAAAACATTTGGGTATATTCGGTGGAAATTGACTTAAATTAGGTAAAATTTAGGTTGGAAAGGCATAAATTTTGCCAACTATAATCAAATCTGACTTTGGATATGCCAGGAGAGGATGGGTAGGGTTGTCTAGGGCAGGTTGGAATAGGTGAAAACTCAGCTAAAATGACCTTTGGCCGTGCTATGTTCCAAAACATTTTTGGGTATATTTGGTGGAAATTGTCTTAAATTAGGTCAAATTTATATGGGATAACTTAAATTTCGCCTACTTTAACCAAATCTAGGTTTGGATATGCTAGGATAGGTTAGGTAAGGTTGTGTAGGGTAGGATGGAATAGGAGAAAATGTAGGTAAAAATGGGCTTTGGCAGTGCTGTGATACAGAACATTTGGATATATTTGGTGGGAATTGCCTTAAATTAGATAGAATTTAGGTGGGATACTGAAAAAAGAAAGATCATTAACATGAACACCAACATTCATCACAGGCTTACCGGACTTAGGAGGAGTCTGTTTGGGTTTTGGCGTTTCGGTGTTTCCTTTGTATTGAGACTTACCACATTTATCTATGGTATGTCCATAGAGTCTACAATACTTACAGTACAATTGCGAGCCAACTTGATCGGTACTCACTTTCTCGTAACTGTACCAAGACTTCTTACTGGAAGATGGTTCTGGTGTCAGCCGGTGGATGAGGCTGTAAGTGTCAGCCGACTTAGCACACTTTAGGTAGTCGGTTTCTTCTTTATCTGCTAAATATAGACGGACAGGAGGCGGCACACGCCTCAAGAATTCTTCAACTAGCATGAGGTTGACGAGTTCTGCAAAGGTAGAGACATGTGCTGCTTCCAGCCATTTCATAAAATATCTCCTTTTGGTATTAGCAAATTCGAGAAAGGTTGTGGTACTTGCCTTAAGGTGGTCACGGAATTTCCTTCGATAACTTTCGATGGAGAGAAGGTAGGCGTCCAACACTGCTTGTTTCAGAGTCTGGTAGTCATTCTCAGACGCCAAAGTACTGAGTGTAACTGCAGCTCTACCTGTAAGATGTACTCTGAGAAGGGTTGCCCATTGGTCGATAGGCCAACTAAGTTGATTAGCAAGGGTTTCAAAGGTGGTGAAAAACACATCAACTTCTGTTTCTACGAATGGTGGCATTAACTTACTTGCATGTGATATATTGAAACTGACGGGAAGATTGGCGGTAGCTTGCTGGCGTTGAGCGAGGTGTGAAGTTTCCAACGCGAATTCTCGTTGACGACATTCCATAGTCAAGGTTGCTTGTTGTCTGTCATGTTCGTGTTGCATCTCCAATTGGCGTTGTTTTGTTTCAAGCTGTACTCGTTCCCGCTCACGGAGTATTGCAATCTCACGTTCTTGTTCTTCCTTTCTTATGGCAGCTGCTAGTTCTTGTTCTTCTTTCCTCAAGGCAGCTTCTCGTTCCTTTTCTTCCTTTCGTATGGCAGCTGCTTCCCTTTGTTGCTGGAGGGCTTCTCTTTGTTGTTCGCGTTCGATCTTGGCCAGCTCTAGTCTGAGTTTCATCGAGGCCAAATCAGTTTTATCTGCAATAAAGTACGTTTCGTGAGTTTCAGAGTCTATCTTACCTTCCTCTAAGAAATGATCCAGTAACAGGTTATGTATTTCATTTTTGTTGGCTTGGTAGGGAACTTCTAGTTGATGCTCATGTGCAAGAGTTTGTAATTCAGTCTTCTTGGCACGACTTAAAGTCCCTATTGCACCTGCTGGATCTGCACGGAAAGCTTGGAGACGGAACATGGTGAAATTAGCAAATAAATGCACAACGAATATACTGTTGTGATATGATGAATGTCAGAAACAGGACAACGTGGCAACTGGTACCTATCCTGTGGAATCTTTAACAATTAATGTTAATTTCAAGATGATAAATGATGAATAAATCAAGGTCGCAGGAAATCTTGTACCCGGTACTCATGTAAGAGGATAAAGGCAAGAAAATCCTACTAAACAAGCGAAACTGAGTTTCTAAAACAAATGAAACAGTTAATTGCCTCAAAAGTAAAATTGGTAGTCCAAGAATGTAGGCATACCTTGCCAAGTCTCTATAGGATATAAGCAAGTTTTCCCACTGAAATTAATATGATACTTACAGAATTAGCGAACTTTTGTACTCTGAAAAAGAAGGCTAATTCCCTACTAATGTAAATATCATCATCTCTGACCGACGTGTAGGGGTGCGAGGTGTCAACTGGTGATGAGAACTGCTGCTGAGGTCCCAATTCAGCAACTAAAGTTCGTGCTAGAGGAACTATGGCCCTTTTTATCCTCCTACTGTCAGATTGCAGAAGATTAGGTGCACTTGACCCGGGGACCGACCACAGTACCAGGGTACCAACATGATGATCTGTCGAAAATATGAGAAATATCCTAGGGACAAAAGATGGTAAACACGAATAATAACACGGAGGGAGAGATGACCAATTAAGAGAATGACTGAGGCCTACAGTCACCACGCAATCCAAAGTTGTCTCACCTTCACCATATGCTACTCTCGGAATGCACAATACACACAGCACGATATGAAAATAAAATTGAAAATTGAAAATAGTAAAAAGCTACGTTACCAAAGCCAAATACGCTTACCATAAATTTACTACTTGGCACCAGTACCTGAGTGAAGCTCCAGGACAGGCCCCCACGTTATGTGACGGTAAAGCGTTGGTGTTCGGCTGTTTCAAAAGCTAGGGGCAGGGCCTCGTCACATAATAAAAAAAAAAGAGAAAAGTTGGTCCTTTCGTCTGTGGTAAGGTAATGGGAAGACACACAAAACACAAGTATATAAACAATGAAATTTTAATTACTCTAGAAAAACAAGACATGAATAAAGGTAATCACATAAAAATATGCAAGATAAGTCAACAAACAAAATAATATGAATAATCACTGGCAAATGAAAAGTTACGTTAAGACAAGTAAGTTACAGTGATAGCAAAATAAAATATTAGTGGTGCTGGAATACTGGCTTCGAGCTGCCACCTCCCTTAGTACATGAAAGCCAAGGCTTAGTCTACCAGCGAGAGATGTCAACTGCAAGGAGCACTGAGATATTCTGACGATTCTGGTGCACTGCAGCCCAGATGTCGACTTGTGGTGGAGGCAGAGGGCAGGGGCGACGAGTCACCAGCCAATCAGCGACAGACAGGCAGAGGATGAGCAGTTAGCTGGTTACGGCGGTGGTAGCAGGTGTCACGGTGTGCTGGGTACGATTTGCTCTCTGGGCAAAACGTTTGGCGATACTTGGTGGACGTATCTTCTATATTATCTTGTATATTGACGTACTTATGTAGGGAAGAGCAGGCTCAATCTCTCTTGAAAGAGATTATCGTCACAATACAAATATTTATTCTCGTGTTGCCCACCAGTGTCACCCTTGAGTAACCCGAACAGGTATAAAAATGCCTAGGCTAACTCATCCTAATCCTTGCACAAGCCCTCCAGAATTTCTTTATTGAAGATCAGCAACAAATTTTTGTGCAGCTCATATTATACAGTTTAAGAATGGGATTTCCTTGTTCTAAAGGAATGAAAATGACACTGCCTTAATCTCAGTCGATTAAGGCAGTGTCTGGGATGCTCCCGGTGCCCGTGCCTGGTGCTCGTGCACCAGGCACGGGCGATAGTGTACGTTTAATTGTTCTTTTAGTGTAAAAATGGAATAAAATGTAAGACATAGTCTGCAGATCTTTTTCCAGATGTTTTAATTTTTTTTCCTAAAGAAAACTAAGATATTGCGAATTTTGCTTAACAAGTACATTAATTATTAACTTTTTGTCGTTATTATTGTTATAAATAAAAGAACTACACCTTGTTTTTTGCTTATGTACAAAACATAGTTTAATAACCAGTTCGTTGCCTCTAAATCAACACAACATAACCAGTTTTCTCATGTCATCGCCCCTAAATCAACAAAAACAACCAGTGTATTATTGTAAATATTTATATCTTAGGATTTCTTAACAAGGATTAGTCATTTTTAAGACTCTGGTTTTTGGTTAGAATAACCTTCGTAACCTTCGTATGCTGTATACGAACTGAACAACCGGGCTTCATAACAAAAACATGGCCACATCAGTTGGATTATTCCGGTAATATTTAACTACTGTTCATTGTTATTAGTTTAACAATACTGTTAGGGAATATCATAAGAGTAGTCACAGGGCAACAAAAGATACCCAGCTTCTGGGTACGGGATCTTTGCCCGAAACGCTATGCGTGCTAGTGGCTTTACAATAATAATAGTAATTCATTTAGGAAAAATATATTCATAGATGCAGAGTTACAGTACAAACATTTTATTTATTTGTTTATTTATTTATTTATTTATATATATATACAAGAAGGTACATTGGGTTTGTGAGAATACATTGGATAGTACAGTATTTACATTCTTGTAAAGCCACTAGTACGCGCAGCGTTTCGGGCAGGTCCTTAATCTAGCAGATAAATTTAAGTAGGTAATTTCAATCAGAATTGATAAATGATAAAGATACATTACAAGAGAAAAATGAGATGAGAGAGATAAGTATATTAAAGCACATTGTTATATTAAAGCTCTGATTGATTACATTGACAGCTTGATTAGTAATTTAAACAAGATTAATAGACACCATACCGCAGATTGACAGCACATATAAGACAGCAATGATCACAATGGTAAAGATGTTCAGATTGGGTACATAAAGATTGCAACCCGTTCTCACACAAGACAGCACATATATGACTTAATGCTTAAAGTCAATATGTTGAATATGAATTAGTAAATATGTGATATATTCCCAGTTACTTTTTTTACCAAGGCCCAAACTCTTCCTCACGTACCAATTTACGTGTCACAGTACCCGTCCGTCAACATAGATAGCAGAATATTCGTGATTGGTTCAATTATATGGAAAATTGTAGTTTTCAGGTCCCACATGGGTTGTGAAATTTACCTACTGTTGTCCATGCTCTTATAATATTACAGATCAGCTATATCCTATTGAAGGCTCGTAGTTTTGTTTTGAGAAATATTAATTGTTCTTAGTAAATTATAATAAGCACTATAAATTATTACATAGAATAACAGTGCTTCACCAATCAATATTATATACCATAGTTTGGCTTTAAAAATCTTTAAAGAATGTTTTGTAGGAACGCTAACAGAAAACGATGTTACATTTGAATGTTTATGGGGTAAACTACTGCAAACAGGACGGTATTGTGTCTACTATACCAACTATAGCTAGGATGGGTATATTGTCACCTACCGCCTGTTAGGTGGGAAAGGGGTCCAATACCACCCACAGGATGGGTATGAGGGTCACATCCACCCACAGGATGAGTATGGGGATCACATCCACCCACAGGAAGGGTATGGGGTCCAATACCACCCACAGGATGAGTATGGCGTCCACTACAACCCACAGGATGGGTTTTGGAGCCCCATACCCATTCTATGGGTGGTTGGAGCCCCATACCCATCCTGTGGGTTGTAGTGGACGCCATACTCATCCTGTGGGTGGTATTGGACCCCATACCCTTCCTGTGGGTGGATGTGATCCCCATACTCATCCTGTGGGTGGATGTGACCCTCATACCCATCCTGTGGGTGGTATTGGACCCCTTTCCCACCTAACAGGCCGGTAGGTGACAATATACCCATCCTAGCTATAGTTGGTATAGTAGACACAATACCGTCCTGTTTGCAGTAGTTTACCCCATAAACATTCAAATGTAACATCGTTTTCTGTTAGCGTTCCTACAAAACATTCTTTAAAGATTTTTAAAGCAAACTATGGTATATAATATTGATTGGTGAAGCACTGTTATTCTATGTAATAATTTATAGTGCTTATTATAATTTACTAAGAACAATTAATATTTCTCAAAACAAAACTACGAGCCTTCAATAGGATATAGCTGATCTGTAATATTATAAGAGCATGGACAACAGTAGGTAAATTTCACAACCCATGTGGGACCTGAAAACTACAATTTTCCATATAATTGAACCAATCACGAATATTCTGCTATCTATGTTGACGGACTGGTACTGTGACACGTAAATTGGTACGTGGGGAAGAGTTTTGGGCCTTGGTAAAAAAGTAACTGGGAATATATCACATATTTACTAATTCATATTCAACATATTGACTTTAAGGCATTAAGTCATATATGTGCTGTCTTGTGTGAGAACGGGTTGCAATCTTTATGTACCCAATCTGAACATCTTTACCATTGTGATCATTGCTGTCTTATATGTGCTGTCATCTGCGGTATGGTGTCTATTAATCTTGTTTAAATTACTAATCAAGCTGTCAATGTAATCAATCAGAGCTTTAATATAACAATGTGCTTTAATATACTTATCTCTCTCATCTCATTTTTCTCTTGTAATGTATCTTTATCATTTATCAATTCTGATTGAAATTACCTACTTAAATTTATCTGCTAGATTAAGGACCTGCCCGAAACACTGCGCGTACTAGTGGCTTTACAAGAAAGTAAATACTGTACTATCCAATGTATTCTCACAAACCCAATGTACCTTCTTGTATATATAAATAATAAATAAATATAAATAAATAAACAAATAAATAAAATGTTTGTACTGTAACTCTGCATCTATGAATATATTTTTCCTAAATGAATTACTATTATTATTGTAAAGCCCTAGCACGCATAGCGTTTCGGGCAAAGATCCCGTACCCAGAAGCTGGGTATCTTTTGTTGCCCTGTGACTACTCTTATGATATTCCCTAACAGTATTGTTAAACTAATAACAATGAACAGTAGTTAAATATTACCGGAATAATCCAACTGATGTGGCCATGTTTTTGTTATGAAGCCCGGTTGTTCAGTTCGTATACAGCATACGAAGGTTACGAAGGTTATTCTAACCAAAAACCAGAGTCTTAAAAATGACTAATCCTTGTTAAGAAATCCTAGAAGATATAAATATTTACAATACTACACTGGTTGTTTTTGTTGATTTAGGGGCGATGACATGAGTAAACTGGTTATGTTGTGTTGATTTAGAGGCAACGAAACTGTTATTAAACTATGTTTTGTACATAAGCAAAAAAACAAGGTGTAGTTCTTTTATTTATAACAATAATAACGACAAAAAGTTAATAATTAATGTACTTGTTAAGCAAATTCGCAATATCTTAGTTTTCCTTTAGGAAAAAAAATTAAAACATCTGGAAAAAGATCTGCAGACTATGTCTTACATTTTATTCCATTTTTACACTAAAAGAACAATTAAACGTACACTATCGCCCCGTGCCTGGTGCACGAGCACCAGGCACGGGCACCGGGAGCATCCCAGACACTGCCTTAATCGACTGAGATTAAGGCAGTGTCATTTTCATTCCTTTAGAACAAGGAAATCCCATTCTTAAACTGAATAATATGAGCTGCACAAAAATTTTGTTGCTGATCTTCAATAAAGAAATTCTGGAGGGCTTGTGCAAGGATTAGGATGAGTTAGCCTAGGCATTTTTATACCTGTTCGGGTTACTCAAGGGTGACACTGGTGGGCAACACGAGAATAAATATTTGTATTGTGACGATAATCTCTTTCAAGAGAGATTGAGCCTGCTCTTCCCTACATAAGTACGTCAATATACAAGATAATATAGAAGATACGTCCCACCAAGTATCGCCAAACGTTTTGCCCAGAGAGCAAATCGTACCCAGCACACCGTGACACCTGCTACCACCGCCGTAACCAGCCTAACTGCTCATCCTCTGCCTGTCTGTCGCTGATTGGCTGGTGACTCGTCGCCCCTGCCCTCTGCCTCCACCACAAGTCGACATCTGGGCTGCAGTGCACCAGAATCGTCAGAATATCTCAGTGCTCCTTGCAGTTGACATCTCTCGCTGGTAGACTAAGCCTTGGCTTTCATGTACTAAGGGAGGTGCAGCTCGAAGCCAGTATTCCAGCACCACTAATATTTTATTTTGCTATCACTGTAACTTACTTGTCTTAACGTAACTTTTCATTTGCCAGTGATTATTCATATTATTTTGTTTGTTGACTTATCTTGCATATTTTTATGTGATTACCTTTATTCATGTCTTGTTTTCTAGAGTAATTAAAATTTCATTGTTTATATACTTGTGTTTTGTGTGTCTTCCCATTACCTTACCACAGACGAAAGGACCAACTTTTCTCTTTTTTTTTTATTATGTGACGAGGCCCTGCCCCTAGCTTTTGAAACAGCCGAACACCAACGCTTTACCGTCACATAACGTGGGGGCCTGTCCTGGAGCTTCACTCAGGTAGCTGGTGCCAAGTAGTAAATTTATGGTAAGCGTATTTGGCTTTGGTAACGTAGCTTTTTACTATTTTCAATTTTCAATTTTATTTTCATATCGTGCTGTGTGTATTGTGCATTCCGAGAGTAGCATATGGTGAAGGTGAGACAACTTTGGATTGCGTGGTGACTGTAGGCCTCAGTCATTCTCTTAATTGGTCATCTCTCCCTCCGTGTTATTATTCGTGTTTACCATCTTTTGTCCCTAGGATATTTCTCATATTTTCGACAGATCATCATGTTGGTACCCTGGTACTGTGGTCGGTCCCCGGGTCAAGTGCACCTAATCTTCTGCAATCTGACAGTAGGAGGATAAAAAGGGCCATAGTTCCTCTAGCACGAACTTTAGTTGCTGAATTGGGACCTCAGCAGCAGTTCTCATCACCAGTTGACACCTCGCACCCCTAACACGTCGGTCAGAGATGATGATATTTACATTAGTAGGGAATTAGCCTTCTTTTTCAGAGTACAAAAGTTCGCTAATTCTGTAAGTATCATATTATTTCAGTGGGAAAAAACTTGCTTATATCCTATAGAGACTTGGCAAGGTATGCCTACATTCTTGGACTACCAATTTTACTTTTGAGGCAATTAACTGTTTCATTTGTTTTAGAAACTCAGTTCGCTTGTTTAGTAGGATTTTTCTTGCCTTTATCCTCTTACATGAGTACCGGGTACAAGATTTCCTGCGACCTTGATTTATTCATCATTTATCATCTTGAAATTAACATTAATTGTTAAAGATTCCACAGGATAGGTACCAGTTGCCACGTTGTCCTGTTCTGACATTCATCATATCACAACAGTATATTCGTTGTGCATTTATTTGCTAATTTCACCATGTTCCGTCTCCAAGCTTTCCGTGCAGATCCAGCAGGTGCAATAGGGGACTTTAAGTCGTGCCAAGAAGACTGAATTACAAACTCTTGCACATGAGCATCAACTAGATGTTCCCTACCAAGCCAACAAAATGAAATACATAACCTGTTACTGGATCATTTCTTAGAGGAAGGTAAGATAGACTCTGAAACTCACGAAACGTACTTTATTGCAGATAAAACTGATTTGGCCTCGATGAAACTCAGACTAGAGCTGGCCAAGATCGAACGCGAACAACAAAGAGAAGGCCCTCCAGCAACAAAGGAAGCAGCTGCCATACGAAAGGAAGAAAAGGAAACGAGAAGCTGCCTTGAGGAAAGAAGAACAGAACTAGCAGCTGCCATAAGAAAGGAAGAACAAGAAACGTGAGATTGCAATACTCCCGTGAGCGGGAACGAGTACAGCTTGAAACAAAACAACGCCAATTGGAGATGCAAACACGAACATGACAGACAACAAGCAACCTTGACTATGGAATGTCGTCCAACGAGAATTCGCGTTGGAAACTTCACACCTCGCTCAACGCCAGCAAGCTACCGCCAATCTTCCCGTCAGTTTCAATATATCACATGCAAGTAAGTAATGCCACCATTCGTAGAAACAGAAGTTGATGTGTTTTTCACCAACTTTGAAAACCCTTGCTAATCAACTTAGTTGGCCTATCGACCAATGGGCAACCCTTCTCAGAGTACATCTTACAGGTAGAGCTGCAGTTACATCAGTACTTTGGCGTCTGAGAATGACTACCAGACTCTGAAACAAGCAGTGTGTGGACCCTACCTTCTCTCCATCGAAAGTTATCGAAGGAAATTCCGTGGGGGATGGGGGGGGGGGGGGGGGGCGGGGGGGGAACCACCTTAAGGCAAGTACCACAACCTTTCTCGAATTTTGCTAATACCAAAAGGAGATATTTTATGAAATGGCTGGAAGCAGCACATGTCCTCTACCTTTGCAGAACTCGTCAACCTCATGCTAGTTGAAGAATTCTTGAGGCGTGTGCCGCCTCCTGTCCGTCTATATTGTAGCAGATAAAGAAGAAACCGACTACCTAAAGTGTGCTAAGTCGGCTGACACTTACAGCCTCATCCACCGGCTGACACCAGAACCATCTTCCAGTAAGAAGTCTTGGTACAGTTACGAGAAAGTGAGTACCGATCAAGTTGGCTCGCAATTGTACTTGTAAGTATTGTAGACTCTATGGACATACCATAGATAAATGTGGTAAGTCTCAATACAAAGGAAACACCGAAACGCCAAAACCCAAACAGACTCCTCCTAAGTCCGGTAAGCCTGTGATGAATGTTGGTGTTCATGTTAATGATCTTTCTTTTTTCAGTATCCCACCTAAATTCTATCTAATTTAAGGCAATTCCCACCAAATATATCCAAATGTTCTGTATCACAGCACTGCCAAAGCCCATTTTTTACCTACATTTTCTCCTATTCCATCCTACCCTACACAACCTTACCTAACCCTATCCTAGCATATCCAACCTAGATTTTGGTTAAAGTAGGCGAAATTTAAGTTATACCCATATAAATTTGACCTAATTTAAGACAATTTCCACCAAATATACCCAAAAATGTTTTGGAACATAGCACGGGCCAAATGTCATTTTAGCTGAGTTTTTCACCTATTCCAACCTGCCCTAGACAACCCTACCATCCTCTCCTGGCATATCCAAAGTCAGATTTGATTATAGTTGGCAAAATTTATGCCTTTCCAACCTAAATTTTACCTAATTTAAGTCAATTTCCACCGAATATACCCAAATGTTTTTGTATCTATCATAGGTCAAAGTTTATTTTAGCTGAGTTTTCGCCTATTCCAACCTGCCCTAGACATCCCTACCCGGCCTCTCCTGGCATATCCAAAGTCAGATTTGATTATAGTTGGCAAAATTTATGCCTTTCCCACCTAAATTTTACCTAATGTATGCCAATTTCCACCGAATATACCCAAATGTTTTGTATCTTAGCATGGTCAAAGTTTCATTTCAACCAAGTTTTCACCTATTCCAACTTACCTTACACAGCCTCACCTAACCTGACCTAGCATATCCCAAGCTAGATTTGATTAGAGTTCGTGAAATTTATGCTTACTCACCTAAATTCAACCTAATTTAAGACAATTTCTACCCAAAATGATTTTTACATAGCTCAGCCAAAGACCATTTTACCCGAGTTTTCACATATTCCAACCTACCCTACATAGCCTTACCTATCCCTGACCTAGCAGATTTGATTAAAGTTTGGGGAAATTTAAGCTATCGCCATCAAATTGGGAGACAATTCCCACCAAATATGCCTAAATGTTGTGTATCATAGCACAGCCAAAACCCATTTTACCCACATTTTCATCCATTCATTTAAACCTGGACCTCGCCTCTGATACTACATATACTCAGAGAAGTGATGTTTTTTGTATATGAACCTAAATGCCCGTGCCTAACCTGCAAGAGTCTTGGAGCTTTGTTGAATATTTTATCTATTTTTCTTCAAACACTGAAGTTTTGGATATGAACCTATCCGCACTGTGCCTAACCTGCTAGGTTCTTTGTTGAACAGTGTAACCATATTCATAGAAAAGTGATGTTTTGGATATTGACCTATCAGCTCCCTCTACTTTAAAACTTGGAACTGTGTTCAATATTGTAGATATTGAACACAATATTGTAGATATAGGTTGGATTATAGTAGAATATCTAGCTATAGGGTTTCATAATTGCTGTTGTGTATAAAACTAGAATAAGAGCTATTTATTAAAACTATTATTGTAAACTAATACTTTAAGTGGGATCCCTCGGTTGTTTTAAGCATAGGGTGGACATGAATGAGATTGGGGTGGAAATATATAGGAGCTGCCTCGTATGGGCCAATAGGACCTCTGCAGTTACCTTTATTCTTATGTGTCAGCTCACTGCTATGCTGCCCAGATGTACGATCTGCTTAAATTGCAGTACGACATTTGGGCTTCTGTTATACTTTTGAACTTATCACTGAATAATGATTACAGTTGTGGATGACTAAAATGTATTTCTTAGTCCTCTGATTAGGTTAGGTGGGGATGGTTAGTCCTAGTCATTTTTGAATAATAACATTAAATACACATGCTAGTAGGACGCCAAAGGTCGCATTGGTTGTCTGGTGACGTCATACATAGTTGACCAGTCAGGTGCTGTGATACCTTGACACCTATATGCTAATGGCCATCAATACCTTATCCCTATACCTGAGTTCCCTTTTCACGATGTCACTAAACAACAACAATAACTGGTCTGTAGAATGTATTTGTTTGTTATATATATATATATATATATATATATATAGTATAACAAAACATATATATATATATATATAACATATATATAATATATATATATACCATATATATAATAATATATAATATATATATAATATTTATATAATATATATATATATATATATATATATATAATATATATATATATATATATATATTATATATAATTATATATATATATATATATATATATAATATATATATATGCGAACAAGCCTTGATGGTCCCCAGGACTATATGCGAATGAAAACTCACACCCAGAAGTGACTCGAACCCATACTCCCAGAAGCACACAACTGGTAACTACAGGGCGCCTTAATCCGCTTGACCATCACGGCCGTCAAAAGGAAGTGATAGCCGAGGCTATTTGAGCCACTTCCCCGACGGCAACTTCGGATGGTAATCTTGGGCATAGCATTTCACCAAATCACCTCATTCTTTGGGGCACACGTGAGGAACACAAATGCGAACAAGCCTGAATGGTCCCCAGGACTATATGCGAATGAAACTCACACCCCAGAAGTGACTCGAACCCATACTCCCAGAAGCAACACAACTGGTAACTACAGGGCGCCTTAATCCGCTTGACCATCACGGCCGTCAAAAGGAAGTGATAGCCGAGGCTATTTGAGCCACTTCCCCCGACGGCAACTCGGATGGTAATCTTGGGCATAGCATTTCACCAAATCACCTCATTCTTTGGGGCACACGTGAGGAACACAAATGCGAACAAGCCTGAATGGTCCCCAGGGACTATATGCGAATGAAAACTCACACCCCAGAAGTGACTCGAACCCATACTCCAGAAGCAACACAACTGGTAACTACAGGGCGCCTTAATCCGCTTGACCATCACGGCCGTCAAAAGGAAGTGATAGCCGAGGCTATTTGAGCCACTTCCCCGACGGCAACTCGGATGGTAATCTTGGGCATAGCATTTCACCAAATCACCTCATTCTTTGGGCACACGTGAGGAACACAAATGCGAACAAGCCTGAATGGTCCCCAGGACTATATGCGAATGAAAACTCACACCCCAGAAGTGACTCGAACCCATACTCCCAGAAGCAACACAACTGTAACTACAGGGCGCCTTAATCCGCTTGACCATCACGGCCGTCAAAAGGAAGTGATAGCCGAGGCTATTTGAGCCACTTCCCCGACGGCAACTCGGATGGTAATCTTGGGCATAGCATTTCACCAAATCACCTCATTCTTTTGGGGCACACGTGAGGAACACAAATGCGAACAAGCCTGAATGGTCCCCAGGACTATATGCGAATGAAAACTCACACCCCAGAAGTGACTCGAACCCATACTCCCAGAAGCAACACAACTGGTAACTACAGGGCGCCTTAATCCGCTTGACCCTCACGGCCGTCAAAAGGAAGTGATAGCCGAGGCTATTTGAGCCACTTCCCCGACGGCAACTCGGATGGTAATCTTGGGCATAGCATTTCACCAAATCACCTCATTCTTTGGGGCACACGTGAGGAACACAAATGCGAACAAGCCTGAATGGTCCCCAGGACTATATGCGAATGAAAACTCACACCCCAGAAGTGACTCGAACCCCTACTCCCTTTGATTTGGTGAAATCAAAGGGAGTGATTTGGTGAAATGCTATGCCCAAGATTACCATCCGAGTTGCCGTCGGGGAAGTGGCTCAAATAGCCTCGGCTATCACTTCCTTTTGACGGCCGTGATGGTCAAGCGGATTAAGGCGCCCTGTAGTTACCAGTTGTGTTGCTTCTGGGAGTATGGGTTCGAGTCACTTCTGGGGTGTGAGTTTTCATTCGCATATAGTCCTGGGGACCATTCAGGCTTGTTCGCATTTGTGTTTCCTCACGTGTGCCCCAAAGAATGAGGTGATTTGGTGAAATGCTATGCCCAAGATTACCATCCGAGTTGCCGTCGGGGAAGTGGCTCAAATAGCCTCGGCTATCACTTCCTTTTGACGGCCGTGATGGTCAAGCGGATTAAGGCGCCCTGTAGTTACCAGTTGTGTTGCTTCTGGGAGTATGGGTTCGAGTCACTTCTGGGGTGTGAGTTTTCATTCGCATATAGTCCTGGGGACCATTCAGGCTTGTTCGCATTTGTGTTCCTCACGTGTGCCCCAAAGAATGAGGTGATTTGGTGAAATGCTATGCCCAAGATTACCATCCGAGTTGCCGTCGGGGAAGTGGCTCAAATAGCCTCGGCTATCACTTCCTTTTGACGGCCGTGATGGTCAAGCGGATTAAGGCGCCCTGTAGTTACCAGTTGTGTTGCTTCTGGAGTATGGGTTCGAGTCACTTCTGGGGTGTGAGTTTTCATTCGCATATAGTCCTGGGGACCATTCAGGCTTGTTCGCATTTGTGTTCCTCACGTGTGCCCCAAAGAATGAGGTGATTTGGTGAAATGCTATGCCCAAGATTACCATCCGAGTTGCCGTCGGGGAAGTGGCTCAAATAGCCTCGGCTATCACTTCCTTTTGACGGCCGTGATGGTCAAGCGGATTAAGGCGCCCTGTAGTTACCAGTTGTGTTGCTTCTGGGAGTATGGGTTCGAGTCACTTCTGGGGTGTGAGTTTTCATTCATATATATATATATATATATATTTTATTAAATATGACCGAAAAAGTAAGATTAATAATTCTAACACGAATTTTCTCAATCTTTCGTACATTATGCTTCACTGTTGGAGGTAAATCAAAAATCACTTCTCCAAAATTCATTTTTATTTCTAGTCTGACCGCGACACGGGCGCGTTTCGTAAAACTTATTACATTTCAATTCAAAGACTTCACAATACACAACTGATTAGAACTTGCATTTCCCTGATTTTATATCTACATTTGAGTGAGGTGGAAGGGTGGATGTGGCATTACATTTGAGTGAGGTGGGAAGGATGATGTGGCATTAGAGGATATTAATAGGTATTAAAAGTATCAACACAAGACAGAACACGAAACAATGGATATTGAATAGAAGTGTTTGTAGAAAGCCTATTGGTCCATATTTCTTGATGCTTCTATATTGAGAGCGGAGTCTTGAGGTGGGTAGAATATAGTTGTGCATAATTGGCTGTTGATTGCTGGTGTTGACTTCTTGATGTGTAGTGCCTCGAAAACGTCAAGCCGCCTGCTATCGCTGTATCTATCGATGATTTCTGTGTTGTTTTACTAGGATTTCTCTGGCGATGGTTTGGTTATGGGAAAGAGATTATATGTTCCTTAATGGAGCCTGTTGTTATGCATCGTTAAACGCCTAGAAAGAGATGTTGTTGTCTTGCCTATATATACTGGGTTTTTTTGGAGCTTACAGTCCCCAAGTGGGCATTTTGAAGGCATAGACGACGTTAGTCTCTTTTAAAGCGTTCTGTTTCGTGTCTGTGAGAGTTTCTCATGAGTAGGCTGGCCGTTTTTCTGGTTTTATAGTAATATAAATATGGTTTTTACTATAAAACCAGAAAAAACGTCCAGCCTACTCATGAGAAACTCTCCAGACACGAAACAGAACGCTTTAAAAGAGACTAACGTCGTCTATGCCTTCAAATGCCCACTTGGGGACTGTAAGCTCCAAAAAACCCAGTATATAGGCAAGACAACAACATCTCTTTCTAGGCGTTTAACGATGCATAAACAACAGGGCTCCATTAAGGACCATATAATCTCTTCCCATAACCAAACCATCGCCAGAGAAATCCTAGTAAACAACACAGAAATCATCGATAGATACAGCGATAGCAGGCGGCTTGACGTTTGCGAGGCACTACACATCAAGAAGTCACACAGCAATCAACAGCCAATTATTGCACAACTATATTCTACCCACGTCAAGACTCCGCTCCAATATAGAAGCATCAAGAAAATATGGACCAATAGGCTTTCTACAAACACTTCTATTCAATTATCCCTTGTTTCGTGTTCTGTCTTGTGTTGATACTTTTAATACCCTATTAATATCCTCTAATGCCACATCATCCTTCCCACCTCTACTCAAATGTAATGCCACATCACCCTTCCCACCTCACTCAAATGTAGATATAAAATCAGGGAAATGCAAGTTCTAATCAGTTGTGTATTTGTGGAAGTCTTTGAAAATGTAATAAGTTTTACGAAACGCGCCCGTGTCGCGTCAGACTAGAAATAAAAATGAATTTTGGGAGAAAGTGATTTTTGATTTACCTCCAACAGTGAAGCATAATGTACGAAAGATTGAGAAAATTCGTGCTTAGAATTATTAATCTTACTTTTTCGGTCATATTTAATAAAATATGTCTACAGGAAAGACTGCTACCAAAATATACTATATATATATATATATATATATATATATATAATATATATAAGTATTATATATATAACTATAATATATATATATATATATAATCGCTATATATATGGTAATTGCTCACTTGATACATGTAATGCTATATGGTAATGCTCACTGCATCCATGGTTCCTGCCCGCCATCTGAGGAGCTGGAGGAGCTATTCAACTTGTGACAAGCAGCTTGTACCCTGTATGTAATCAATATTGTAACTTTTTTTGTGTAATGACATTTTCAAATAAAGTTAGATAAATATACACACTTAACCAAAGAATAGGGGTGGTAGGAGAAGAAAATATCAAAGTGTTCAGTGAGGATCCACAAGGTCTCTCTGAGTACTTCTTTATTTTCTTCTCCGAGGCTATGGGTCCCTACATTTTGCACCAGAGGTGGTACCCCTTATATAAAAAAAAAAAAAAAAAATATTATAATATATAATAAAATATATAATAAAAATAAAAAAAAAAAAAAAAAAAAAAAATATATATAACTATATATATATATATAAAGTTAGGTTAGGTTAGGTTAGGAAGGTTTGATCGGGTTTAAGAATAACAGAAAATATAAGCAACGAGCGAAATACCAGCTATTGTAGCTGAATATCAACTTTGATGAAGCACAGAGTATAGGTGAGGTAATTAAGCCAGATTAAGAGTTCACACTTATGTGTAGAACCTCCTGGGATCCAGGACTTATTTTTAAACATGAGAGGCTTAGCTTTTACTGAATGTGTTTTTTTTATTTGTTATATGCCACAGCAAGGGGTGGGAGGTATGTTTGAGCGAATGTGAGACGTGTATGAGGTTAAGGACAATATTGTTACTACTGAAAAACGCATTGAAATCACAATGCCCAGGTCTCTATTTTTAAATATAAACGACTGATAGCAGTTTTTTTTCATTTTATTTTTTGCCCTATGCATATAAACGATCCTTTAAGAAAGATTGTCAAAGCTCAAATTACATTCTCTAGAACGACGACGAAGAGAGAAATAGGGTGACATGATAGAGGTGTGACTGAATGGTCATAGTAAAGGGGATTATTAATAACCTATTAAACGTATCACGTGAATAGAATAGGAATGAATTGATAAGTTATATATTTAGGAAAAGAGACCTGGGTAAATACAGGCAGCAGGGGACGAACTTGAAAAATACACACATACTTCTTGCAGTGC
>NW_027190092.1:45000-55000 GCF_040958095.1 Procambarus clarkii
TAAACTGTACTTGTGGTCGGTCTCGAGCCCATTGTTGATGTGACTGTTACGACCCTGGGTTCTCCAGTGGAAACCAGAGGTCAAAATTGAGCTATTAAACTTTCTGGTAGTACAGTTGAGTGCATCTCGAGCGGCAATTGTTTGTATCTTCCCTGCCAGACGTAAGACTATTATTGTTTCTCAAAGAGCATTTAAAGACTGAGCTGGGGGTTGATTATTAAATAATAACATAGGCACCAACTTTGCTTACTAATACTTTCTAATCATTTGTAAAGTAACAATATGTTGCATAGGGGAAGATCTTTAATGTGCTTAGCTGCACGATCAATTAGGCTCCTTCCGGCACCACGACATGGGAGGCCTAGCTGGTCGCTAGGAGGTTCTTCTCTGGCTGGCGTTCGTGCGGACGAGACCTACTCTGTGGCTGCACCCCTAATCTCCTCCCTTCTCTTACTTATTTCCCTTACCTTAAGTTCCTGTACCATTAAGTTAAGTATTGTATGATTTCTAAGTGTACCTACTCTGGTAGTAACGATTGGTGAGACCTGGGGGTAGTAGTTGCCAGTGTTTTGGGTAACCCTAAGTGTTGTGTTTTGTATTAGGGTACCACATGGTCTCACTACCCTAAGCTGCATCCAGCTTCAGTCTTATCCAGTAGTACTTTACCCTAGCTTGTTATTAGTGTAAACCTTGTATCCTGCCTATGTGGACCAAGGCTTTTAACGTAAGATAGTGTGGTAAAGTTATATTATTATTGTTATTGGTGTGAGTGTATATGGGGGGTTGTTAAGGGGTTAATAAATAAGTACATGAATTACAGAGTATCCCTTCTTCCTGTGTGGGAGCGCATTGATCAACCCTTAGACTAACATATATGGTCTAGTAGCAAGTTATTACTACTGTGGATAGTTTACTTTGGGGGCCGGGCCTTTTAGCTCTCCCATATTTGATACTCTGTCTTCTAACTACCCTTACCCCTTAATAGTACCAGTTCCCCATAGCAAGCCCACACACACTTATTATTTATAACAGTGACAATGTGCATTGACTTTTGTAACTAGCTTATCAAGATTATAACTTCCTTGGCTGTATGAATTGTGGGGCTCAGTCCCTGAGCCCATTATGTGCCTCTGTAACACTCCACTATCGCCCATAGGATGGGTTTGGGGTGCATAATAAATGAACTAAACTAAGCTCTGCCTTTTTGATAACAGATACAGTTATAAGCTTTATTTGTGAATCTCAATTAATTAAACAATATATCACAGAGCCTGTAGGGTTCGGTGAGATGAGCGAAGAGACATGGGAGATTTTACATAAGTACAGTACATGGTAGTTTAAGTAGCGAACGCATGTCAACGAATAACGAGTATATATAAAAAACTATTGTCCTATGAAGTCGATTTAACTTCCAAACATATATTTTTTAATAAATGTTAAATGTTTTCTGGCTAGTTATGTTAGATTTTATTAAAAATACGTATTCTACTTGTTAACATTATAATTTTAATTTGTGCAGAGAAGTCCGACAACTGGATATGCCAACAAACACTTTCCAAACAACGATATATCTTGGATAAGTCGCTCCACAACATTGATGCTTTGACCGTCGACTTCCTTTGATGCTACTTATTTACTTATTTCATAATGAAATTATATTAGTTTGGAGTAAATATATGTTTTCTCATGTTCTGCATTCAGCACCCACATTATAGTAAATATACCATATTACTTCATTACTTAAATAATGCTAGGAGGGTTTGAGTAGCTTTGGGTCTTTAGTGGACAGAATCTCCAATAGATGGGGCGAGAGTCGCCCCATCTCTCTCGCCCGAGCAAGAGTCGAAACTTAATTTAAAATTGATATATCTTTGTTCTCGAACATGATATATTTCATTTGGTGCAATCATAATAATGTTCATATCTCGGTCTTTCTGGAGGCATATAAAATTTTAGGCTTTATTAGCGTATCTTTGTTAATTATACAATGTATCGGCAAGTGCGTAGGCGTCTGCACTCCATGCCCGACAAGCTACTGAGCGCTACTATAAAAACATATGTATCTTCACTTGAGCTATAAATATGTCTATTGTAATGTATTTAAAATGAAGCTCTTATTTCTATCTTGCTTAAGACATATAAAACATTTGTGTTTATTAACGAATTTACGTGAAATAAACATTGATCTGAGAGAGAGTTGCTCTGTCGTTCAGTCTGTACGGGGTGGGAGCTCCGTAATTTTTAAAATACATGAATCTTCATTAGAACTTTAAATATGTCTATGGTAAAGTGTTTAAAGTGAAGCTTATATGTCTGCCTTTCTTGAGACATTTAAAACATATGTTTATTAACGAATTCACTTGAAATAAACATTGTTCTGAGAGAGAGTTGCTCGGTCGATCAATCTGTCCGGGGTCAAAGCTCGGCTATTATAAAAGTACACGTATCTTCGCTTTAAATTTAAATATGCCCATGGTAAGGTATTTAGAATGAAGCTTATATTTATGTCTTTCTTGTGACATATAAAACTCTTACGTTTATTAAGGAATCTGTGTGAAATAGGCATGGTTCTGAGATGAATGCTGCGGTTTTCGAGCTCGACAAGCAATGAAAACTGCCCCTTTTATAAAACTACAAATATCTTCGGTTTTACTTAAAATATTTGTCTGGTAGAGGTTTAACATATAGTTCGCGTTTTTGTCTTTCTTCTGACTAATAAATAATTTTGGTTTAATAAGTCATCAAGATGTTTTCAACAATATTTCACATGTATTTCATGTGAACAATGTATTTCAACAATACAATACAACAAATACGCACATTGGTACATTATTGCAAAGGCACTATACTATATATATATATATATATATATATATATATATATATATATATATATAAATATATATATATATATATATATATATATATATATATATATATATATAATAATATACATATATATATAAATTGTTGCAAGTCGAGCAACAAATATTTTACATTGAACAACAAATGAGATTGGAAAAGCAGTATTGCCACCTCTGCTATACAGAAAAAAATAGACCCCAGACACACCCTATGGGTAGTAATGGACCCCCATACCGACACTATGAGGGGAAGTGGACTCCATAATAACACTATGGGCGGTAGTGGGCACTATACAAATACTATGGGCGGTAGTTGACTTCATAGCGACCCTGTGGGTGGTAGTGGACCCCCTGCCGACCCTGTGGGCGGCGGTGGACTCCCTACCGACCCTGTGGGCGGCAGTGGACCTCCCTACCAACCCTGTGGGCGGAGTGGACCCCTACCGACCCTGTGGGCGGCAGTGGACCCCATACCGACCCTGTAGGTGGCAGTGGCCCCAATACCGACCCTTGGGCGGTAGTGAACCCCCTACCGACCCTGTGGGCGGCAGTTGACCCCCCTACCGACCCTGTGGGCAGCAGTGGACTCTATATACTAATCCTGTGGGCGATACTGGACCCTATACTCATCCTGTGGGCGGTAATGGACGCCATACACATCCAGTGGGTGTTATTGGACCCCATACTTATTCTGTGGGTGGTTGGAGCCCCATACCCATCCTGTGGGTGATAGTGGATGCCATACTCATCCTGTGGGTGGTATTGGACCCCATACCCATCCTTTGGGTGGTTGTGAGCCCCATACCCATCCTGTCGGTGGTAGTGGACGCCATACACATCCGGTGTATTGGACCCCATTCCCTTCCTGTGGGTGGAGGTGATCCCCAAGTTTGCAGTAGTTTACCCCATAAACATTCCACCATAACATCGTTTTCTGTTAGCGTTCCTACAAAACATTCTTTAACAATTTTTAAAGCGCAAACTATGGTATATAATATTGATTGGTGAAGCACTGTTATTCTATGTAATAATTTATAGTGCTTATTATAATTTACTAAGAACAACTAATATTTCTCAAAACAAAACTACGAGCCTTCAATAGGAAGTAGCTGATCTGTAATATTCCAAGAGCATGGACAATAATAGGTAAATTCACAACCCATGTGGGACATGAAAACTACAATTTTCATTACAATTGAACCAATCACGACTATTCTGCTATCTATGTTGATGGACGGGTACTGTGAGACGTAAATTGGTACGTGAGGAAGAGTTTGGGCCTTGGTAAAAAAAGTAACTGGGAATATATCACATATGTACTAAATCATTATTCAACATATTGACTGTAGAGGGAACCACATTCAAAGTGCCCGCCAAGGAGACATTTTACAGTATAGGCAGGGCTGTGCCCTGATTGGTGGACGACGACGGCGCACGGCCTACCCGCGCGGCAGCCCGCGCAGGCCGAGTGGGCCAGATTTGAACTGCATGTAACCCAACGCGGACGACGCCTGCCCGGCACCACTGGCACTTAGGATATGTGCCCATAGGACCCCTAAGAGGCATTGACTCCCTCTGTCCTACCCTTCCTGAGGAGCCTAGACTTGCTCCACCTACCCTACCAGCCCTTCCTCTCCCTACGACGACAGTTCCAGGTGAAATATTACTGTACTATTGTTGTAACACGTGGGTCACCTCTACATTGGGGCAGTGAGTAAACGTTCCCACGCGGTGATCAAGAGGACCTCGCCAAGATATCTGCATCATCGTTCTGCCGACTTCAGTCAAGACGTCTTAGATAGTGTTCAACGGTTCCAGTCTCGAATTACTGGCTTTGGTTGCACCATAGATGTTCTTCGGTTTGTTGTTCAATAGCGGTGCCCAAGATATTTCAACCCCTGTTTTTTTTGTGCATATGTTTTATTCCACATCTCGTGCAATCCCCCAAGATTCTCCATAAGTTCCAGTTATCAGTGTTTTATACGGATTATTTCTCCGGATTTGTTGCATTTTATTGTCTTGTCCCCCAAGCACCGATTCCCGCGGCCCCCAAGTTCTTTGAAGAAGGGGAGACGAGTACCACCATTCACACGGAATACGGGCCACCGTTCATGAGCATACCCGACCTGTATTGTTTACGAATCCGCTCGCGGAGGATTTCAGGCTGTCGTTCCCGAGCGCATCCGTCTCCAGCGTGTTTACTACAGCGACGCTGGTCCCAGCTCTGCAGGGGATCCCACGATCGTCGTCGCCCCTAAATCAACACAACAACAACAGCTCTGCAGGGTGCTTGCTACAGGTCTGTTATTTTCTCATCTCTACTGTTAACTAGACGTAACCTGTTCTAGGCTTTCTACAGAAGTAACGGCTCAAGGGGAAGAGATACATTAAGTGAGCCAGTGAGTTTGTGTTCATACCAGATTTAAGGTGGATGGTGATCCGCCCTGCACACAGTTCCACACGTTCACCTGAAAAAAGTGTTTTTGAGAACCCTCAGCCCAGTGCTTATGAAAATCAAGCACATTGCTTGTCAAAAGATTTTCCAGCTTTGCAAGTGCAGTAAGTGCCCAGTTTTTGTCTAAGCCTCAAGGGATTTAGGTACCAATTAAGTGTGCAGTGTTTTATGTTGCTTGAAACCCACCTGGCCCCATCATTTACAATATTGACTGTGCAGTGCTTATTTTTCCTTGTGGAACATTTATCTCTATCTCTGAACATTGGAACCTTAAGTGTGGCTATTGGTGTCTGTGTTTTTTTTGTTTTGTTTTTCTGTTTGGGGTGGTATACATGTGAGGTGCGTGGCCCCAGGTCTAAGGCTTATTACCAGGTGTGGCACGATATCGGAGCTTTAACTTTCGACACCGGCACAATGGCTCTAATCAAGATAAACTCTGCTTCGGCTGCTGAGCTGCAGCTGCTACCGGGTGTAGGAGATAAATTGGCCGCTCGCATTATCAAGTTTCGGCGTCACCATGTGATCACGGAGGACAACATTTATGATATCAACCGCCTTCGGACCAAACCCGAGTTGATGGCTGCTATATCGTTTGAGGTGGACCCGTCCCAACAGGGCTCCGGGCCCTTAGGTCAGGGGGCAGGAAGTCGTTCATCGTCCTCATCCAGCGAAACGGGAACCCGCCATTCCTCTAGGGGTGCCACCAGCAGCAGCCAACGTGGACGTCGACCTCAGTCACCAGCTTACTCCAGGGCTAGTGGCCAGCAAGGTACTCGGCAGGGGAGCCCCTCCCACCATCGATCGGCTCGATCAAGGAGACGGACAGCTCGACACTCGTCACACAGCTCTCTGACTTCCGATTCGGATGCCTCTCTATCCCGCAGCAGGCGGACAGGTTATCGCCAACAAAAGGAGACCTTCCGCACACCACCTCGGGCGTTGGACTATGACGGGAAGTCAGATTGGGCCACCTTCTACTGCCGCTTCACGTCTTATGCCTCGGAAAAGGACTGGAGCGGGCCTACGTCATTGACACAGTTAGGATGGTGCCTCAAGGGTAAGGCAAGTGATTTTTACAATCGCTTACTGGACAGAGAACCGTCGATCGATTATATTCGCATGATGCATAAGATGATCAAGCGATTTGGCGATAGGGAAGTTCTGGATGTAGCCATGATGAAGTTTAACCAGGCCCAGCAGGAACCAGAAGAGGATATTGCTGATTGGGCAGATAGGGCCCACCACTTGGCTCATCGGGCTTACAAACATGTGCCACGGTGGGAAGTGGAACAAATCGCAGTAATGAGATTTGGCCAGGGATTACAGGATAAGAGTCTGGCAGGATACATTTCCAATGCGAGGAACTCCTCCATGGAGGAGGCTATCGATCGGGCCCAAACCTTCCAGCACAATGCCATAGCGATCCACGGTTCCTCAGGTTCCAAAGGATACGACTCCCATCACCGAGTGCCCCAAGGTCCAGCAGTGCGAGTGAATGCAGTGGGAAGGTACTCCCAGTATGAGCGGCCACCCAGGAGTAATGACGCTTCTCGGCGCTCGACACTCGCCCTTCCCAGCTCCCCAGGCACGTCACCGGCTACCAGCTCTTCAGGTTTGGGAATCAACACTTGCCGACCATCGAGTGCGGGCTCGCATCCTTTATCTTCCAGGGGCGTGGAGGCGAAGTTGGACACCTTGGTAGCAGGTATCTCAGAGACCAACGGGAGATTGGACCAGGTGTGTGAGAGTTTGAGGCACCTTACAGTTGCTCTTATGTCACCACAGCGTCGCCGTAGCCCATCCCCTAGGCGACCTGTTCAGTGCTACAGGTGTGGAAAAGAGGGTCATTTTGCTCGGGACTGTGAGGAATCCGAAAGGGATGAGGAAGCAGTCCGCCAGCACGGGGACACCTCGGGCAACAAGCCACATGTTTCATTTAAGGACCAGAATTCGTCTTTAAACGCTGCCGGGTCGGCTCATTCGGTCTAATTCCGACCCAGTGCATAACAGGCCAAGGAGGGGCATCGGAGCAAGATGCTGACCAGATATTGTCTAGAGGTGTGGAAGACATCTCGGCTCACACTGACAGGGGGGACATGGACATTAGCACATCAGACACATACAACCAACAGAGTTTGGTTATGCTAAGTGAGAACTCGTCAAGTGAGGCTCCTTCAGGAATCCAATGCAGGACAAAAGTGGCAATTCGGGACCATGCCACTACTGAACAAACAGGTCTGGATCAGGAAGCAAAGCAAAATTCTCACAGGAAGTGGGGCCCGTTAAGACACAATGTGGAAAGGAGGGCTCAGAAGAAAATAAAGAATGAACTAGCATTTGGTCAGTTCTTGGGAGGCATAGATCCAATTGCTTTCCCTTGGGATCCTGGGGGTGAGATGTGGGAAGAGGGTTGCTCTGTCAAAGGACTCACATTCAAGGAGCAGCGCTTCGGTGCGAGGAATATTGTTAGGACAGAGTAAATTCCTAAGAGTGAAGCTGAAAAGAAAAAAAAAAAAAGAAAAAGGAAAGGGAATAGTGTAGTGTATGCAATGTTGAAACAGTTCGTGTATAGTGCAAAGATAATACGGGTAACAATCGTAATGTTCGTGTACAGTGCAAAGATAATACGGGTAATAATTGTAATAGGACCCATTCATGAAACCAGACTTTTTTACAAAAAAGACATGTTGTATATAGTGAAACGTTTTCCCTCCAACATACCCATTGTTCTATAGGGACGGGAGGAGTGTAGAGGGAACCACATTCAAAGTGCCCGCCAAGGAGACATTTTACAGTATAGGCAGGGCTGTGCCCTGATTGGTGGACGACGACGGCGCACGGCCTACCCGCGCGGCAGCCCGCGCAGGCCGAGTGGGCCAGATTTGAACTGCATGTGACCCAACGCGGACGACGCCTGCCCGGCACCACTGGCACTTAGGATATGTGCCCATAGGACCCCTAAGAGGCATTGATTCCCTCTGTCCTACCCTTCCTGAGGAGCCTAGACTTGCTCCACCTACCCTACCAGCCCTTCTTCTCCCTACGACGACAGTTCCAGGTGAATTACTGTACTATTGTTGTAACACGTGGGTCACCTCTACATGACTTTAAGCATTAAGTCATATATGTGCTGTCTTGTGTGAGAACGGGTTGAATTGATTAGGCACCTGATAACCCGGAAATTCTTTCTCGATTATCTGGTTTAATGATTTATTGTTTGAGGCCCATGATTGTAGTGGCATATTGGCTCCTAACAACTCATGGTTAGCCTCATGGTAGATTTCTACCAATTTGGATTTGTCATTAGTAGTTCCCTGGAAATTATCGACATACAAGTTGTCACTGATCTCCATTTTATAAGGGCTATTTGACTTCTTCAAATGTGTATCTAATGTTGCTTGAAGAAGAAACGGTGAAGAAGTCACACCGAATAGCACATAGGCAAACCGGTAGGTTATGACATCACTGTCAGGATCCAGTGGGTCCTTAATTCAGAGAAATTTGGTGTAATTACGATCCTCCTCTTGCAAGCCTACTCTAAGGAAAGCTTTACTGATATCAGCAGTATAAGCGAAAATACCAGTGCGGAATCGTAATAATACATCATGTAGCCTTTGTGTCAGGCTAGGTCCTGTTCGGAGACATTCATTCAAGGACACGCTGTTTGCCTTTACTTTGGCACTACAGTTGAAGACGATACGTATTAGCGTGGTCAATGAATCTTTCACCACAGCGTGATGGGGTAAATAGTGACCTGTTTTTCGGTCATCATTATCAACAACTTCGATACATTTACTATTGAGTTGTTGTTGAATTAATTGATGATATATGTTCAATTTATCTGGCTGTTTCTTCAGTCGTATTAATTGAGACTGTAATTGAGAGGCTGCCATGAAATAACTAACTGGAAGTTGGGGATGATTCAACTTCCATGGCAGTCTCACCCAGTATTGTTTGTCTTTATAGACAACTGTGTCCAAATATTGCTGGTAAGTCCACGTATCATCAGGGCTTGGTTTATCAGGGACAATACCTAAAGTGTCTAAATCCCACAGACGATGTACAGGTTTATCAGACTCATTATCTTCAGATATTTCTCTGAAATGTAGGGGTGACTGTTCCAAGCCCAGTCACGCCACTATTGAATTGTTAGTTTGTTTGTTGGTTGATGCTGTTTTTTGTTGGAAAAGCACCAGTCCAGTAAGCAATTTGCCTCCAGCAGATGACAACAAATTCATTCCGTGTTGTCTGGTGCATCTTATAAATTTATAATAATAGTCAGCGCCTATTAGGATACCAACATCTGTGAGGCAGTCAGAATTTATTTTGTGATCTGCTAGCCTCATGCGATTACGTTTGAGATATCTCGCAGTGCGAGCTAGTCCTGTGACCGGCAGGTCTGAAGGAAGTTTATCTACTACTACCGCTTGTATTGGATTAGTAGAAGATCCAAGTCTCACTAACGCCTTGACTACTTGGTATTCACGCGGAATACTATTAGTCAAGAACCCAGAAATATTCACTCTCACACTTTTGGCAGGTTTTAATTTCAACTGCTCGACTAATTGTTGTGTGATGAAGGTTTTCTGTGATCCTTGAACAAAGAGACCTGTAGTGTTAACTCTAGATTACTTTAGATTGGCGTCAGCAAAGCTATGGTTGTATTAGCAAGACTCTTGAC
>NW_027190093.1:0-54935 GCF_040958095.1 Procambarus clarkii
GGAAAAAGGCAAAATAGGCCTCATTTGATGATAATGCCTAATTCGGTGATGCAGAGGCTCAAGAGAGTGATGCAGAAGCTCAAGAGAAGGATGCAGGGCTCAAGAGAGTAATGGAGAGGCTCAAGAGAGTGATGCAGAGGCTTAAGAGTGATGCAGAGGATAAAGAGAGTGATGCAGAGGCTGAAGAGAGAGATGCAGAGGCTTAAGTGAGTGATGCAGAGGCTCAAGAGAGTGATGCAGAGGCTGAAGAGAGAGATGCAGAGGCTTAAGAGAGTGATGCAGAGGCTCAAGAGAGTAATGCGAGGCTCCAGAGAGTGATGCAGAGGCTCAACGGACTAAAGGACTAGCAACGGGAGGGAGGAAAAACAGAGGGAAGGGCGACAGTGAGAAGCGTCGGAAGGAATGAGAACGAAGGGATGGATCTGCGGCGAGAGGGAAGACGATGGGAAGGGAGGGATGGGATAGGGGCGGGAGTGGGAAGGGCAGAAGGATGGAGGATGAGCAGGTTTGTGAGAGGGAGGAAAAGGGAAGGAGAAGGTGCCAGAACGAGAGAAGGGAGTTTGGTAGTAAAATAGGAGAGGGAGTGGGGAGGGTGTTGAGAGATGGTTATGATAAATGGATAGATTAATGGAAAATTTATATAGGTATATAGATGGATGGATACATTGATAGCTAAATATATATATTGACGGATAGACGGATGCATAGATGAGTTGATGGACGGAAAGACAGATGACTATATGGATGGATAGAAAGATGAGTTGATGGACGGATTCATAGATAGATAGATGTATATAATGATAAATGGTTGGTTTAATGGGAAGATAGATTGATGGATTGACAGATATAAGTCGAAAGATAGATGGATACATTGATGGATACATTTGTGCTAGGTGACAGTCGAATCAGGATAAAGAATATCTTTCGATTTGCTATTGCATCAACCGGGATTCGATCGGGGACCATTAGGATTATTACCAACGAACTCTCTCCATTTAGACGCTAGGCCTCCAGTTTGTGTGTGTGTGGTGTGTGTGTGTGTGTGTGTGTGGTGTGTGTGTGTGTGTGTGTTGTGTGTGTGTGTGTGTGGTGTGTGTGGTGTGTGTGTGTGTGTGTGTGTGTGTGTTTGTGTGTGTGTGTGTATGTGTGTGTGTGTGTGTGTGTGTGTGTGTGTGTGTGTGTGTGTGTGTGTGTTTGGTGTGTGTGTGTGTGGTGTGTGTGTGTGTGTGTGTGTGTGTGTGTGTATTTGTGTGTGTGTAGTTAGAGAGAAATAGATGTAGTAGATATAAAAGAGGATAAATACATTTATTTGATGGGCGGGGTCTAAGAGCTAATAACTCGATTCTGCAGATACATATAGTAAATATAATGATAAAACACACACACACACACCCACACACACACACACACACAAACTGGAGGCCTAGCGTCTAAATGGAGAGAGTTCGTTGGTTTATAATCCTAATGGTCCCCGATCGAATCCCGGTTGATGCAATAGCAAATCGAAAGATATTCTTTATCCTGATTCGACTGTTCAGGGGGCCTCGTAGCCTGGTGAATAGCGCGCAGGACTCGTAATTCTGTAGCGCGGGTTCGATTCACGCACGAGGCAGAAACAAATGGGCAAAGTTTCTTTCACCCTGAATGCCCCTGTTACTAGCAGTAAATAGGTACCTGGGAGTTAGTCAGCTGTCACTGGCTTCTTCCTGGGGTGTGGTGTGTGGTGTGAAAAAAAAAAAAAGTAGTTAGTGTAGTTAGTAAACAGTTGATTGACAGTTGAGAGGCGGGCCGAAAGAGCCAAAGCTCAACCCCCGCAAACACAACTAAGTGAATACAATAGTGAATACACACACACACACACAGACACACACACACACACGCGCACAACACACACACACACACACACACACACACACACACACACACACACACACACACACACACACACACACACACACAGAGGCGGGACCAAAGAGCCAGAGCTGAACCCCTGCAAACAGAACCAGGGGAGAAAACACACACACACACACACACACACATACACACACACACACAGAGGCGGGACCAAACAGCCAGAGCTCAACCTGCAAACAGAACCAGGAGAGAATACACACACACACACACACAAACACACACACACACACACACACACACACTAGTTGATAATGGACTGTTTTGTGTTCGTATCCATGTGTATTATTGTCATGACCGACAGACACGTAAAGCTATATGTGTTTATGTGTACCTGTAATTAAACTGACATGTGTACGGTAATTATCTGTATGTGTCCATTTTAAAAGTACATATTAGTGAATGTTTATTTATGTAAATTGATTGACATATGTACGTATGCGCGCGTTTAGTGTTACTGTAATTTATATGGTTAACATGTATACGTTTGAATGACATAGTTTCCCATTATTGTCACATTTTTTTGTTACTGTTTCGCTGTTGACTCTCACTCCCTGACCCCGTCGACTAATGGTGCTCACGTGTGTTTGTTCAAGGTACGGTAACCATTGGTTTTTTACCCAATAATTTGCAACTATTTGCAAACAAACATTTCTAAAGAACATCTATGTTTCTTATAAATATTCTTTTTCCTAACATACAAGTCAACCACACAGTACCTAACCTCAGTCAGAAACACTTTTCTTACTATCTCTCACAACGTCTTTTGCATATATATCCTATCTTAATCAATTTATAATTTAAATTCATAACTGGCAACCCTCTTCCAGTGACTTCAAGGCCACCAAACATCATTCCTTTCCATTAACCTCTCCCAAATTATCTTTTGCACCAATGCAACACTAGGGGGCTTTATAGCTGAGTGGACAGCGCTCTGGACTCGTAATGCTAGGGTCAAAGTTCGATCCCCCGGTGATTGCGCAAACGAAAATCAGCAGAGTTTCATTCATTCTGATGCTCCTCTTACCTAGCAGTACATTGGTACTTGGGCATTAGACACCTGTTACGGGCTGCTTCCTGGGTGTGTGTATGTGGAATTTTTTTTTATTAGTTAGTAAAAATTGATTGATTGACAGTTGAGAGGCGGGCCGAAAGAGCAGAGCTCACCCTCGCAAGAACAACTAGGTGAACACAACTAGATAAATACTAACTAACCACGATCTCGTATAATCTACTACACACGCTACCACCTCCCCCAGTACCTCCCCCACTCCCTAAATCACTCTACCTAAGTCATTAAAATATAAAACAAATCAATTAATACACCAAAAATACTAACTATAAATAAAGGAACCAAATTTTAAACATACAGCGACTCCAGCGTGGTCTAGTCGGAGGAGAAACGTGTTCTCATCTGGATAGATTGCGATCGAGCCTGTCGGAACGGCTGTGTAACTGCAGGGCACAAATATTTGTGTGTCCCCTCCTGTAGCTGCCTCTGTTTCGACAGGTTCCCTGGATAGCTGGAACTGGCCTGGCCCTAGGAAAGTGGAGAAGGGGTGAAATCCGTTGGGCCCACGGATGGATACCTTGGATTCATAGACCTAGGGTAGGTCTAATCACCTGGGATTCGAACCCACGGTGGGAATAAGGGAGGAGATTTGGGGGAGTATGGACACAAATGGTTCCTGAAACCAAACCTCACATAAATCCGGACACTCACACACACACACACACACACACACTTATCCGAACATTCACAGGGACACACACACACACATCCATAGACTGTGATAAGGGGCCATCTGAGGGGACACAGATGGCCTCCTGAAACCACAGATGTAACCGGACACATAATCATCCGGACACTCACAGGGACACCCACACTCACCCGGACACTCACAGTGACACTCACACTCACACACTCACACACATCCATAGACACAAACTGTGATAAGGGAGACCATCTGAGGGGACACAGATGACCTCCTGGCCCACAGGGTCCATATCGATACAGATCAATATTTAAATATATATATTTATAAATATAAAATTGTTATATATTTTATTTATTTATTTAAATAAATAATATTTATTTAAAAAATAATAAATTTTATTTATTTAAATAAATCATTTTTATCGTATATATAATAAATTAATAACAATAAACTGATAATTCACAAAAACATGGAAAAAGGCAAAATATGGCCTCATTTGATGATAATGGCCTAATTCGGTGATGCAGAGGCTCAAGAGAGTGATGCAGAAGCTCAAGAGAGGGATGCAGGGGCTCAAGAGAGTAATGGAGAGGCTCAAGAGAGTGATGCAGAGGCTTAAGAGAGGGATGCAGAGGCTCAAGAGATGGATGCAGAGGCTCAAGAGAGGGATGCAGAGGCTAAAGTCAGGGATGCAAAGGCTAAAGTGAGGGATGCAGAGGCACAAGAGAAAGATGCAGAGGCACTTGAGAGTGTTGCAGAGGCTCAAGAGAGGGATGCAGAGGCTTAAGATAATGATAGAGAGGCTCAAGAGAGTGATGCAGAGGATCAAGAGAGTGATGCAGAGGCTGTAGGGAGAGATGCAGAGGCTTAAGAGAGTGATGCAGAGGCTCAGGAGAGTGATGCATGGGCTCAAGAGAATGATGTAGAGGCTTAAGAGAGGGATGTAGAGGCTAAAGATAATGATGCAGAGGCTCAAGAGAGTGATGCAGAGGATCAAGAGAGGGATGCAGAGGTTTAAGAGAGTGATGCAGAGGCTCAAGAGAGTGATGCAGAGGCTCAAGAGAGTGATGCAGAGGCTCGAGAGAGTGATGCAGAGGCTCAAGAGAGGGATGCAGAGGCTTAAGAGAGTGATGCAAAGGCTCAAGTGAGGGATGCAGAGGCTCATGTGTGGGATGCAGGAGTTCAAGAGAGTGATGCAGAGGCTCAAGTGAGGAATAAAGAGGCACAAGAGAGGGTGCAGAGGGTCATGGGAGTGATGCAGAGGCTCAAGAGAGGGATGCAGAGGCTCCAGAGAGTGATGCAAAGGCTGAAGAGAGAGATGCAGAGGCTTAAGAGAGTGAGGCAGAGGCTCAACAGAGTGATGCAGAGGATCAAGAGATGATGCAGAGGCATAAGAGAGGATGCAGCTCAAGAGATGATGCAGAGGCTCAAGAGAGTGATGTAGAGACTCAAGAGAGTGATGCAGAGGCTCAAGAGAGTGATCCAGAGGATTAAGAGAGTGATGCGAGGCTCAAAGAGTGATGCAGAGGATCACGAGAGGGAAGCAGAGGATTAGGAGAGTGATGCAGAGGCTGAAGAGAGTGATGCAGAAGCTCAAGTGAGTTATGCAGAGTTTCAAGAGAGTGATGCAGAGGCTTAAGAGATTGATGCAGAGGATCAGGAGAGTGATGCAGAAGCTCGAGAAGGTGATGCAGAGGCCTCAAGAGAGGGATTCAGAGGCTAAGAGAGTGATGCAGAGGCTGAAGAGAGTGTTGCAGAGACTGAAGAGAGGGATGCAGAGGCTCAAGAGAGTGATGCCGAAAACAGAAGAGAGTTATGCAGAGGCTCATGAGAGTGATGCAGAGGCTTACGAGAGTAATGCAGATGATTAAGAGAGAGTATGCAGAGGCTTAAGATATTGATGCAGAGGCTGAGGAGAGTGTTGCAGGGCTTAAGAGAGGGATTGCAGAGGCTCAAGACTTAAGCCTCTGCGTCACTCTCTTGAGCCTCTACATCCCTCTCTTGAGCCTCTGCATCCCTCTCTTAAGCCTCTGCATCATTCTCTTGAGCCTCTGCATCACTCTCTTGAACCTCTGCATCACTCGCTTGAGGCTCTGCATCCCTCTCTTAAGCCTTTGCAACACTCTCTTCAGCCTCTGCATCATTCTCTTAAGCCTCTGCATCCCTCTCTTGATCATCTGCATCACTCTCGTATGGCCTCTGCATCACTCTCGTATGCCTCTGCATCACTCTCTTGAGACTCTGCATAACTCTCCTGAGCTTCTGCATCACTCTCTTGAGCCTCTGCGTCCCTCTCTTGAGCCTCTTCAACACTTTCTTCAGCCTCTGCATCACTCTCTTAGCCTCTGAATCCCTCTCTTCATGCCTCTGCATCACTCTCTCGAGCCTCGAGCCTCAGCATCCCTCAAGAGAGGGATGCTGAGGCTCCAAAAGAGAGATGCAGAGGCTCCAGAGAGCGATGTAGAGGCTTAAGAGAGGGATGCAGAGTCTCAAGAGAGTGATGTAGAGGCTTAAGGGAGGATGCAGAGGCTCAAGAGAATGATGCAGAGGCTCAAGAGAGTGATGCAGAGCATCAAAAGAGGGATGCAGAGGCTCAAGAGAGTGATGCAGAGGCTCAAGAGAGTGATGCAGAGGCTCAAGAGAGTGATGCAGAGGCTCAAGTGAGGGATGCAGAGGCTCAAGAGAGGGATGCAGAAGCTCAAGAGAGTGATGCAGAGGATCAAGAGAGTGATGCAGAGGCTCAAGAGAGTGATGCAGAGGCTTAAAAGAGTGATGCAGAGGATCAAAAGAGTGATGCAGAGGATCAAGTGAGTGATGCAGAGGATCAAGAGAGGGAAGCAGAGGCTTAACAGAGTGAGTGCAGAGGCTAAGAGCGGTGATGCAGAGGCTGTAGAGAGTGAGGCAGATATTATGGGAAACTGCAGGAGGGTTTGGGGCAAAATGTGATCCATCGCCGCTTTCAGTAGTTGGGGGCATATTTCCGGTATAAAAAGTCGTAATTTCAAACTGCGAATAAGCGCAGAAAGCCAGAATTTGGCTCCAAAATATGGCTCAAAGAGGTCGAATTTGGCATGTTTGGGATATTTTGCAAACTGCAGGAGGGGTTTAGGCAAAATGGGATCCCATCGCTTCTTTCAGTAATTGGCATATTTTCAAGCGGTCAAATTTGGGATGTTTGGGATAAAAATTCGTAATTTCAAACTGCGAATACTGGCAGAGAACCAGAATTTGGCTCCAAAATAATTATCAATAGTCGAATTTGGGATGATTGGGATATTTTGAAAACTACAAGGAAGGGGTATGGGCAAAATGTGACCTATCGCTGCACTCAGTAATTCACATAGTATCGGTACAAAAAGTCGTAATTTCAAACTGCGAATATGTGCAGAGAGCCACAATTTGGCTCCAAAATTTGGCTCAAAGGTTGAATTTGGGATGTTAGGGACATTTTTAAAACTGCAGGGGGGTTTGGGCAAAATGTGACCCATCGCCGCTCTCAGTAATTGGCATATTCTCGGTATAATATGACGTAATTTCAAACTGCGAATACCAGCAGAGAGCCCGAATGTGGCTCCAAAATAAGGCTCAAGCGTCGAATTTGGGATGTTTGGGATATTTTGAAAACTGCAGGGGGGGGGGAGGATTGGGCGAAATGTGACCCATCGCTGCTTTCAGTAATTGACATATTTTCGGTATAAAATGTCGTAATTTCAACCTGCAAATATGTTCAGAGAGCCAGAATTTGGCTCCAAAATATGGCTCAAGGGTGTAATTTGGGATGCTTTTGATTTTTGAAAACTGAATGGTGGGTTTGGGCAAAATGTGATCTATCGTCGCTTTCAGTAATTGGCATATTTTTGGTATAAAAAGTCGAAATTTCAAACTGCTAATACGTGCAGAGAGGCCGGAATTTGGCTCGAAAATATGGCTCAAGCGTCGAATTTGGGATGTGTAGGATATTTTGAAAACTGCAGGGAGGGTTTGGGCAAAATGTTATCCATCGAAGCTTTCAGTAATTGGAATATTTTCGGTATGAAAAAGTCGTAATTTCAAACTACGAATACATGCAGAAAGCCAAACGTTGGCTCCAAAATATGGCTCAAGGGTCGAATTGGGGATGTTGGGATATTTTGAAAACTGCAGGATGTTCTGGGCAAAATGTGATCCAACGCCGCACTCAGTAATTTGCATATTTTCGGTATAAAATGAAATAATTTCAAACTGCGAACACGTGCAGAGACCCCGAATTTGGCTCCAAAATATGGCTCAAGCGTCGAATTTGGGATGTGTAGGATATTTTGAAAACTGCAGGGAGGGTTTGGGCAAAATGTTATCCATCGAAGCTTTCAGTAATTGGAATATTTTCGGTATGAAAAGTCGTAATTTCAAACTGCGAATACATGCAGAAAGCCAAACGTTGGCTCCAAAATATGGCTCAAGGGTCGAATTGGGGATGTTTGGGATATTTTGAAGAACTGCAGGGATGTTCTGGGCAAAATGTGATCCAACGCCGCACTCAGTAATTTGCATATTTTCGGTATAAAATGAAATAATTTCAAACTGCGAACACGTGCAGAGACCCCGAATTTGGCTCCAAAATATGGCTCAAGCGTCGAATTTGGGATGTTTGGGATATTTTGAAAACTGCAGGGGGGGGGGGGCAAAATTTGACCTATCGCCGCTCTCAGTAATTGACATATCTTCGGTGTATAAATTCGTAATTTCAAACTGCGAATATGTGCAGAGAGCCAGAATTTAACTCCAAAATATGGCTCAAGCGTCGAATTTGGGATGTTTGGGATATTTTGAAAACTTCAGGGACGGCTTTATGCAAAATGTGATCCATCGCCGCACTCAGTAATTGGCATATTTTCGGTAGAAAATGAAATAATTTCAAACTGCTATTACGTGCAGAGAGCCCGAATTTGGCTCCAAAATATGGCTCAAGCGTCAAATTTGGGATGTTTGGGATATGTGGAAAACTGCAGGGGGGTTTGGGCAAAATGTGTCCCATCGTCGCAATCAGTAATTGGCTTATTTTCGGTAGAAAATGTCGTAATTTCAAACAGCAAATACGTGCAGAGAGCCAGAATTTGGCTCCAAAATATAGCTCATGGGTCGAATTTGGGATGTTTGGGATATTATGCAATCTGCCGGGGGGTTTGGGCAAAGTGTGACCCATCGCTGCTTTCAGTAGTTGGCTTATTTTCAAGCGTCAAATTAGGGATATTTGGGATAAAAAGTCGTAATTTCAAACTGAGAATACGTGCAGAGACCCCGAATTTGGCTCCAAAATATACCTCAAGCGTCGAATTTGGGATGTTTGGGATATTTTGAAAACTGCAGGGAGGGTTTGGGCAAAATTTGATCCATCGCTGCTTTCAGGAATTGTCATGTTTTCGTTATAAAAAGTCGTAATTTCAAACTGCGAATACGTTCAGAGAGCCAGAATTTAGCTCCAAAATAATTCTCAAGGGTCGAATTTGGGATGTTTGTGATATTTCGAAAACTGCAGGGAAGGTTTGAGAAAAATGTGATCCATCGCCGCTCTCATTAATTGGCATATTTTCGGTATAAAAAGTCGTAATTTCAAACTGCGAATACGTGCAGAGAGCCTGAATTTGGCTCCAAATTATGGCTCAAGCGTTGAATTTGCGGTATTTGGGATATTTTAGAAACTGCAGGGAGGGTTTGGGATAATGTGATCCATCGCCGCTTTCAGTAATTGGCATATTTTTCGGTATAAAAATTCGTAATTTGAAACTGCGAATACGTGCAGAGAGCCGGAATTTGGCTCCAAAATATGGCTCAAGGGTCGAATTGGGGATGTTTGGGATATTTTGAAAACTGTAGGGATGGCCTGGGTAAAATGTGATCCAACGCCGCACTCAGTAATTGGCATATTTTCGGTATAAAATGAAATAATTTCAAACTGCGAACACGTGCAGAGACCCCGAATTTGGCTCCAAAATATGGCTCAAGCGTCGAATTTGGGATGTTTGGGATATTTTGAAAACTGCAGGGAGGGTTTGGGCAAAATGTGATCCATCGCCGCTTTCAGTAATTGTCATGTTTTCGGTATAAAAAGTCGCAATTTCAAAGTGCGAATTCGTTCAGAGAGCCAGAATTTAGCTCCAAAATAATTCTCAAGGGTCGAATTTGGGATGTTTGGGATATTTCAGAAACTGCAGGGAAAGTTTGTTCAAAATGTGATCCATCGCCGCTCTCAGTAATTGGCATATTTTCGGTATAAAAAGTCGTAATTTCAAACTGCGAATACGTGCAGAGAGCCAGAATTTGGTTCCAAATTATGGCTCAAGCGTTGAATTTAGGATGTTTGGGATATTTTGAAAACTGCAGGGAGGGTTTGGGCAAAATGTTATCCATCGCCGCTTTCAGTAATTGTCATGTTTTCGGTATAAAAATTCGTAATTTCAAACAGCGAATAAGCGCAGAAAGCCAGAATTTGGCTCCAAAATATGGCTGAAAGGTCGAATTTGGCATGTTTGGGATATTTTGAAAACTGCAAAGGGGAGGGGGGGTTTGGTCAAAATGTGACCCATCGCTGCTTTCAGTAATTGACATATTTTCGGTATAAAATGTCGTAATTTCAACATGCAAATATGTGCAGAGAGCCAGAATTTGGCTCCAAATGTGGCTCAAGGGTCGAATTTGGGATGCTTGGGATTTTTTGAAAACTGAATGGTGGGTTTGGGCAAAATGTGAACTATCGTCGCTTTCAGTAATTGGCATATTTTCGGTATAAAAAGTAGTTTTTCAAACTGCGAATACGTGCAGAAAGCCTGAATTCGGCTAGAAAATATGGCTCAATGGTCGAATTTGGGATGTTTGGAATATTTTTAAAACTGCAGGGAGGGTTTGGGCATAATGTGATAAATCGCCGCTTTCCGTAATTGGCATATTTTCATTATAAAAATTCATATTTTCAAACTGCGAATACGTGCAGAGAGCCAGAATTTGGCTCCAAAATCTAAAATCCAAGGGTCGAATTTAGGATGTTTGGGATATATGAAAACTGCAAGGGGGTTTGGGCAAAATGTGACGCATCGCTGCTTTCAGTAATTGGCATATTTTCAGTATAAAAAGTCGTAATTTCAAACTGCGAATACGTGCAAAGAGCCAGAATTTGACTCCAAAATAAGGCTCCAGGGTCGAATTTGGGATGTTTAGGATATTTTGAAACGTGCTGGGGGGGGGGGGGGCAAAATGTGACCCATCGCTGCTCTCAGTAATTAACATATTTTCGGTATAAAATGTCGTAATTTCATCCTGCGAATATGTGCAGAGAGCCAGAATTTGGCTCCAAAATATGGCTCAAGAGTCGAATTAGTGATGCTTTCGGATATTTTGAAAACTGCAGGAAGGGTTTGGGAAAAATGTGACCCATCGCCGCTCTCAGTAATTGGCATAATTTGGCTCCAAAATATGGCTCAAGCGTCGATCTTGGGATGTTTGGGATATATTGAAAACTGCAGGGGGGGTTTGGGCAAAAAGTGACCCATCGCTGCTTCCAGTAATTGGCTTATTTTCAAGCGTCAAATTTGGGATGTTTGGGATAAAAAGTCGCAATTTCAATCTGCAAATTCGTGTAGAGAGCCAGAATTTGGCTCCAAAATATGGCTCAAGCGTCGAATTTGGGACGTTTAGGATATTTTGAAAACTGCAGGGAGGGTTTGGGCAGAATGTTATCCATCGCCGCTTTCAGTAATTGGCATATTTTCGGTATGAAAAGTCGTAATTTCAAACTGCGAATACATGCAGAAAGCCAAACGTTGGCTCCAAAATATGGCTCAAGGGTCGAATTGGTTATGTTTGGGATATTTTGAAAACTGCAGGGATGGCCTGGGCAAAATGTGATTCATCGCCTTACTCAGTAATTGGCATATTTTCAGTGATGCAGAGGATCAAGAGAGTGTTGCAGAGGCTCGAGAGAGTGATTCAGAGGCTTACGAGAGTGATGCAGAGAATCAAGAGAGTCATGCAGAGGCTCGAGAGAGTTATGCAGAGGCCTCAAGAGAGGGATTCAGAGGCTTAGGAGAGTGATGCAGAGGCTGAAGAGAGTGTTGCAGAGGCTCATGAGAGGGATCTTCTTGAGGTTATCTTGAGATGATTTTGGGGCTTTTTTTTTTTTAGTGTCCCCGCGGCCCGGTCCTCGACCAGGCCTCCACCCCCAGGAAGCAGCCCGTGACAGCTGACTAACTCCCAGGTACCTATTTACTGCTAGGTAACAGGGGCATTCAGGGTGAAAGAAACTTTGCCCATTTGTTTCTGCTTCGTGCGGGAATCGAACCCGCGCCAAAGAATTACGAATGCTGCGCGCTATCCACCAGGCTACGAGGCCCCTTCGTAGCCTGGATGGGCATCCCTCTTCACGAGGGATGAAGAGACTTAAGAGAGTGATGCAGAGGCTCAAGAGAGAGATACAGAATCTCAAGAGAGTGATGCAGAGGCTTAAGAGAGTGATGCAGAGGCTTAAGAGAGTAAGGCAGAGGCTTAGGAGAGGGATGCAGAGGCTCAAGAGAGTAATGCAGAGGCTTAAGCGGGTGATGCAGAGGCTTAAGAGAGTAATGCAGAGGCTTATGAGAGTGATGCAGAAGCTTAAGAGAGGGATGCAGAGGCTCATGAGAGTGTTTTCAATTACAAATGATAAAAATCTATGTGTTTTCATTAGAATTAACTAAAATGTTCCTGATTTTCGGTTTATATTACCGATGGAAGATGTACACGTAAAACCGCTCTAATCCGGCTGAAACGTCGATATATGCAATAAAACAGAACTTCTCCCCTTTCCAATATCTTACTCAGTATTTTAACGAGAAACAAATAGTTGATTGAAAATGAAGTGTTTAAGGTTAATTTCTTATCAATTATGTGTTTGCATCATTTTTATCGTATATTTAAGGAATTAATATCAATAAACTGAAAATTCACAAAAACGCGGAAAAACAGCAAAATATTGCCTAATTCGATGATATTTTGTTTATATCACATAAAGGAAAAGGGGATGATAAACGTCAAAATATTGCTGGATTCGATGATTTTTAGTACGAAACATAATGCAAGAAAACTTGCTTAAAATGCAATATTATGCGAAAATCTGAGATTTGATGGCCAAATCACAAATCGTGATGCATATATCGACGTTTCAGCCGGAATTGTGCGGTTTTACGTGTACATCTTCCAGCGGTAATATATACGGAAAATCAGGAACATTTTAGTTCATTCTAATGAAAACACATTGATTTTTATCATTTGTATTGGAAACAACATTGTCATATGTCTTTTCTTGGATCTAAATAATACGAAACTTCGCTTTATGATTCGAAGTTAAAATCCTCAAATTTGGAATAATAGTGACTTTTTTCATGTTTTTCATGTAGTTTGATATTACGTAAATTTATTCATTTTTATCAATATTTCGATACTATTTCATGAAGTATCAAGATATGTGATTTGGCCTTCATATCTCAGATTTTCGCATAATATTGCATTTTAAGCAAGTTTTCTTGCATTTTGTTTCGTACTAAACATCATCGAATTTAGCAATATTTTGACGTTTATCATCCCCTTTTCCTTTATGTGATTTAAACAAAAATATCATCGAATTAGGCAATATTTTGCCGTTTTTCCACGTTTTTGTGTATTTTCAGTTTTTTGGTATTAATTCATTAAATATACGATAAAAATGATGCAAACACGTAATTGATTAGATAATAAACTTATATACTTCATCTTCAATCATCTATTTGTTTCTCGTTGAAATACTGAGTAAGATATTGAAAAGGGGAGAAGTTTGGTTTATATTGGCATATATCGACGTTTCAGCCGGAATTGTGCGGATTTACGTGTACATCTTCCGTCAGTAATATAAACGGAAAATCAGGAACATTTTAGGTAAATCTAATGAAAACACATTGATTTTTATCATTTGTATTGGAAACAACATTGTAATATGTCTTTTCTTGGATCTAAATAATACGAAACCTCGCTTTATGATTCGAAGTTAAAATCCTAAAATTTGGTATAATAGTGACTTTTTTCACGTTTTTCATGCAGTTTGATATTACGTAAATATATTCATTTTTACCAATATTTCGATACTATTTCATGTAGTATCAAGATATGTGATTTGGCCTTAATATCTCAGATTTTCGCATAATATTGCATTTTAAGCAAGTTTTCTTGCATTAAGAAAGTTTTCTTGTTTTCTTGCATTTTGTTTCGTACTAAAAATCATCGAATTTAGTAATATTTTGACGTTTATCATCTCCCTTTTTCTTTATGTGATATAAACAAAATATCATCGAATTAGGCAATATTTTGCTGTTTTTCCACGTTTTTGTAAATTTTCAGTTTATTTTTATTAATTCATTAATTATACGATAAAAATGATGCAAACACTTAATTGATTAGAAATTAACCTTAAATACTTCATTTTCAATCAACTATTTGTTTCTCGTTAAAATACTGAGTAAGATATTGAAAAGGGGAGAATTTCTATTTTTATTGTATATATCGACGTTTCAGCCGGAATTGTGCGGTTTTACGTGTACATCTTCCGTCAGTAATATAAACGGAAAATCAGGAACATTTTAGGTAATTCTAATGAAAACACATTGATTTTTATCATTTGTATTGGAAACAACATTGTTATATGTATTTTCTTGTGTCTAAATAATACGAAACCTCGCTCTATGATTTGAAGTTAAAATCCTCAAATATGGTAAAATAGTGACTTTTTTCACGTTTTTCATGTGGTGTGATTTCACGTAAATATATTCGTTTTTACCAATATTTCGATGCTACTTCATGTTTTCTCACGATATGTGATTCGGCCTTCAAATCTCAGTATTTCGCATAATATTGCATTTTAAGCAAGTTTTCTTGCATTTTGTTTCGTACTGTAAATCATCGAATTTAGTAATATTTTGACGTTTATCATCCCCCTTTTCCTTTATGTGATATAAACAAAGTATCATCGAATTTGGCAATATTTTGCTGTTTTTCCACGTTTTTGTGAATTTCCAGTTTATTGTTATTAATTCATTAAATATACAATAAAAATGATACAAACACATAATTGATTAGATAATAACCTTTAATACTTCATTTTCAATCATCTATTTGTTTCTCGTTGAAATACAGAGTAAGATATTGAAAAGGGGAGAAGTTCAGTTTTTATTGCATATATCGACGTTTCAGCCGGAATAGAGCGGTTTTACGTGTACATCTTCCATCGGTAATATAAACGGAAAATCAGGAACAATTTAGTTCATTCTAATGAAAACACATTGTTTTTTATCATTTGTATTGGAAACAACATTGTAATATGTCATTTCTTGGATCTAAATAATACGAAACCTCGCTTTATGATTCGAAGTTAAAATCCTGAAATTTGGTATAATAGTAACTTTTTCACGTTTTCATGTAGTTTTATATTACGTAAATATATTCATTTTTACCAATATTTCGATACTTTTTCATGTAGTATCACGATATGTGATTTGGCCTTCAAATCTCAGAATATCGCATAATACTGCATTTTAAGCAAGTTTTCATGCATTTTGTTTCGTACTAAAAATCGTCGAATTTAACAATATTTTGACGTTTATCATCCCCTTTTTCTTTATGTGATATAAAGAAAATATCATCTAATTAGGCAATATTTTGCTATTTTTTCCACGTTTTTATTGAATTTCCAGTTTATTGGTATTAATTCATTAAATATACGATAAAAATGATACAAACACATAATTGATTAGATACTAACCTTAAATACTTCATCTTCAATCATATATTTTTTTCTCGTTTAAATACTGAGTAAGATATTGAAAAGGGGGAAGTTTGGTTTTTATTGCATATATCGACGTTTTAGCCGGAATAGAGCGGTTTTACGTGTACATCTTCCATCGGTAATATAAACGGAAAATCAGGAACATTTTAGTTCATTCTAATGAAAACACATTGATTTTTATCATTTGTATTGGAAACAACATTGTCATATGTCTTTTCTTGAATCTAAATAATACGAAACCTCGCTTTATGATTCGAAGTTAAAATCCACAAATTTGGAATAATAGTGACTTTTTTCATGTTTTTCATGTAGTTTGATATTACGTAAATATATTCATTTTTACCAATATTTCGATACTATTTCATGTAGTATCAAGATATGTGATTTGGCCTTCATATCTCAGATTTTCGCATAATATTGCATTTTAAGCAAGTTTTCTTGCATTTTGTTTCGTACTAAGAGTCATCGAATTTAGTAATAATTTGACGTTTATCATCTCCCTTTTCCTTTATGTGATATAAACAAAATATCATCGAATTAGGCAATATTTTGCTGTTTTTCCACGTTTTTGTAAATTTTCAGTTTATTTTTATTAATTCATTAATTATACGATAAAAATGATGCAAACACATATTTGATTAGAAATTAACCTTAAATACTTCATTTTCAATCAACTATTTGTTTCTCGTTAAAATACTGAGTAAGATATTGAAAAGGGAGAATTTCTGTTTTTATTGCATATATCGACTTTTCAGCTGGAATTGTGCGGTTTTACGTGTACATCTTCCGTCAGTAATATAAACGGAAAATCAGGAACATTTTAGGTAAACCTAATGAAAACACATTGATTTTTATCATTTGTATTGGAAACAACATTGTTATATGTATTTTCTTGGATCTAAATAATACGAAACCTCGCTTTATGATTTGAAGTTAAAATCCTCAAATATGGTAAAATAGTGACTTTTTTCACGTTTTTCATGTGGTGTGATTTTACGTAAAAATATTCGTTTTTACCAATATTTCGATACTACTTCATGTTTTCTCACGATATGTGATTCGGCCTTCAAATCTCAGTATTTCGCATAATATTGCATTTTAAGCAAGTTTTCTTGCATTTTGTTTCGTACTGTAAATCATCGAATTTAGTAATATTTTGACGTTTATCATCCCCCTTTTCCTTTATGTGATATAAACAAAGTATCATCGAATTTGGCAATATTTTGCTGTTTTTCCACGTTTTTGTGAATTTCCAGTTTATTGTTATTAATTCATTAAATATACAATAAAAATGATACAAACACATAATTGATTAGATAATAACCTTTAATACTTCATTTTCAATCATCTATTTGTTTGTCGTTGAAATACAGAGTAAGATATTGAAAAGGGGAGAAGTTCAGTTTTTATTGCATATATCGACGTTTCAGCCGGAATAGAGCGGTTTTACGTGTACATCTTCCATCGGTAATATAAACGGAAAATCAGGAACAATTTAGTTCATTCTAATGAAAACACATTGTTTTTTATCATTTGTATTGGAAACAACATTGTAATATGTCATTTCTTGGATCTAAATAATACGAAACCTCGCTTTATGATTCGAAGTTAAAATCCTGAAATTTGGTATAATAGTAACTTTTTCACGTTTTCATGTAGTTTTATATTACGTAAATATATTCATTTTTACCAATATTTCGATACTTTTTCATGTAGTATCACGATATGTGATTTGGCCTTCAAATCTCAGAATATCGCATAATACTGCATTTTAAGCAAGTTTTCATGCATTTTGTTTCGTACTAAAAATCGTCGAATTTAACAATATTTTGACGTTTATCATCCCCTTTTTCTTTATGTGATATAAAGAAAATATCATCTAATTAGGCAATATTTTGCTATTTTTTCCACGTTTTTATTGAATTTCCAGTTTATTGGTATTAATTCATTAAATATACGATAAAAATGATACAAACACATAATTGATTAGATACTAACCTTAAATACTTCATCTTCAATCATATATTTTTTTCTCGTTTAAATACTGAGTAAGATATTGAAAAGGGGGAAGTTTGGTTTTTATTGCATATATCGACGTTTTAGCCGGAATAGAGCGGTTTTACGTGTACATCTTCCATCGGTAATATAAACGGAAAATCAGGAACATTTTAGTTCATTCTAATGAAAACACATTGATTTTTATCATTTGTATTGGAAACAACATTGTCATATGTCTTTTCTTGAATCTAAATAATACGAAACCTCGCTTTATGATTCGAAGTTAAAATCCACAAATTTGGAATAATAGTGACTTTTTTCATGTTTTTCATGTAGTTTGATATTACGTAAATATATTCATTTTTACCAATATTTCGATACTATTTCATGTAGTATCAAGATATGTGATTTGGCCTTCATATCTCAGATTTTCGCATAATATTGCATTTTAAGCAAGTTTTCTTGCATTTTGTTTCGTACTAAGAGTCATCGAATTTAGTAATAATTTGACGTTTATCATCTCCCTTTTCCTTTATGTGATATAAACAAAATATCATCGAATTAGGCAATATTTTGCTGTTTTTCCACGTTTTTGTAAATTTTCAGTTTATTTTTATTAATTCATTAATTATACGATAAAAATGATGCAAACACATATTTGATTAGAAATTAACCTTAAATACTTCATTTTCAATCAACTATTTGTTTCTCGTTAAAATACTGAGTAAGATATTGAAAAGGGAGAATTTCTGTTTTTATTGCATATATCGACTTTTCAGCTGGAATTGTGCGGTTTTACGTGTACATCTTCCGTCAGTAATATAAACGGAAAATCAGGAACATTTTAGGTAAACCTAATGAAAACAAATTGATTTTTATCATTTGTATTGGAAACAACATTGTTATATGTATTTTCTTGGATCTAAATAATACGAAACCTCGCTTTATGATTTGAAGTTAAAATCCTCAAATATGGTAAAATAGTGACTTTTTTCACGTTTTTCATGTGGTGTGATTTTACGTAAAAATATTCGTTTTTACCAATATTTCGATACTACTTCATGTTTTCTCACGATATGTGATTCGGCCTTCAAATCTCAGTATTTCGCATAATATTGCATTTTAAGCAAGTTTTCTTGCATTTTGTTTCGTACTGTAAATCATCGAATTTAGTAATATTTTGACGTTTATCATCCCCCTTTTCCTTTATGTGATATAAACAAAGTATCATCGAATTTGGCAATATTTTGCTGTTTTTCCACGTTTTTGTGAATTTCCAGTTTATTGTTATTAATTCATTAAATATACAATAAAAATGATACAAACAAATAATTGATTAGATAATAACCTTTAATACTTCATTTTCAATCATCTATTTGTTTCTCGTTGAAATACAGAGTAAGATATTGAAAAGGGGAGAAGTTCAGTTTTTATTGCATATATCGACGTTTCAGCCGGAATAGAGCGGTTTTACGTGTACATCTTCCATCGGTAATATAAACGGAAAATCAGGAACAATTTAGTTCATTCTAATGAAAACACATTGTTTTTTATCATTTGTATTGGAAACAACATTGTAATATGTCATTTCTTGGATCTAAATAATACGAAACCTCGCTTTATGATTCGAAGTTAAAATCCTGAAATTTGGTATAATAGTAACTTTTTCACGTTTTCATGTAGTTTTATATTACGTAAATATATTCATTTTTACCAATATTTCGATACTTTTTCATGTAGTATCACGATATGTGATTTGGCCTTCAAATCTCAGAATATCGCATAATACTGCATTTTAAGCAAGTTTTCATGCATTTTGTTTCGTACTAAAAATCGTCGAATTTAACAATATTTTGACGTTTATCATCCCCTTTTTCTTTATGTGATATAAAGAAAATATCATCTAATTAGGCAATATTTTGCTATTTTTTCCACGTTTTTATTGAATTTCCAGTTTATTGGTATTAATTCATTAAATATACGATAAAAATGATACAAACACATAATTGATTAGATACTAACCTTAAATACTTCATCTTCAATCATATATTTTTTTCTCGTTTAAATACTGAGTAAGATATTGAAAAGGGGGAAGTTTGGTTTTTATTGCATATATCGACGTTTTAGCCGGAATAGAGCGGTTTTACGTGTACATCTTCCATCGGTAATATAAACGGAAAATCAGGAACATTTTAGTTCATTCTAATGAAAACACATTGATTTTTATCATTTGTATTGGAAACAACATTGTCATATGTCTTTTCTTGAATCTAAATAATACGAAACCTCGCTTTATGATTCGAAGTTAAAATCCACAAATTTGGAATAATAGTGACTTTTTTCATGTTTTTCATGTAGTTTGATATTACGTAAATATATTCATTTTTACCAATATTTCGATACTATTTCATGTAGTATCAAGATATGTGATTTGGCCTTCATATCTCAGATTTTCGCATAATATTGCATTTTAAGCAAGTTTTCTTGCATTTTGTTTCGTACTAAGAGTCATCGAATTTAGTAATAATTTGACGTTTATCATCTCCCTTTTCCTTTATGTGATATAAACAAAATATCATCGAATTAGGCAATATTTTGCTGTTTTTCCACGTTTTTGTAAATTTTCAGTTTATTTTTATTAATTCATTAATTATACGATAAAAATGATGCAAACACATATTTGATTAGAAATTAACCTTAAATTCTTCATTTTCAATCAACTATTTGTTTCTCGTTAAAATACTGAGTAAGATATTGAAAAGGGAGAATTTCTGTTTTTATTGCATATATCGACGTTTCAGCTGGAATTGTGCGGTTTTACGTGTACATCTTCCGTCAGTAATATAAACGGAAAATCAGGAACATTTTAGGTAAACCTAATGAAAACACATTGATTTTTATCATTTGTATTGGAAACAACATTGTTATATGTATTTTCTTGGATCTAAATAATACGAAACCTCGCTTTATGATTTGAAGTTAAAATCCTCAAATATGGTAAAATAGTGACTTTTTTCACGTTTTTCACGTGGTGTGATTTTACGTAAAAATATTCGTTTTTACCAATATTTCGATACTACTTCATGTTTTCTCACGATATGTGATTCGGCCTTCAAATCTCAGTATTTCGCATAATATTGCATTTTAAGCACGTTTTCTTGCATTTTGTTTCGAACTAAACATCATCGAATTTAGCAATATTTTGACGTTTATCATCCCCTTTTCCTTTATGTGATTTAAGCAAAATATCATCGAATTAGGCAATATTTTGCCGTTTTTCCACGTTTTTGTGAATTTTCAGTATTTTGGTATTAATTCATTAAATATACGATAAAAATGATGCACACACGTAATTGATTAGATAATAAACCTATATACTTAATCTTCAATCATCTATTTGTTTCTCGTTGAAATACTGAGTAAGATATTGAAAAGGGGAGAAGTTCGGTTTTTATTGCATATATCGACGTTTCAGCCGGATTAGAGCGGTTTTACGTGTACATCTTCCATCGGTAATATAAACGGAAAATCAGGAACATTTTAGTTCATTCTAATGAAAACACATTGATTTTTATCATTTGTATTGGAAACAACATTGTCATATGTCTTTTAGAGCGGTTTTACGTGTACATCTTCCATCGGTAATATATCCCCTTTTCATTTTTATCGTATATTTAATGAATTAATACCAAAAATTGAAAATTCACAAAAACGTGGAAAAACGGCAAAATATTGCCTAATTCGATGATATTTTGTTTAAATCACATAAAGGAAAAGGGGATGCGTCATTCCCTCTCTTGAGCCTCTGCATCACTCTCTCTCCTAAGCCTCTACATCACTCTCTTGATCCTCTGCATCACTCTCTCGAGCCTCTGCATCACTCTCTTAAGCCTCTGCATCCCCCTCTTAAGCCTCTGCAACACTCTCGTACGCCTCTGTATCACTCTCTTAAGCCTCTGCATCCCTCTCTTGAGCCTCTGCAACACTCTCTTCAGCCTCTGCATCACTCTTTTAATCCTCTGAATCCCTCTCTAGAGGCCTCTGCGTCACTCTCTCGAGCCTCTGCATCACTCTCATGATCCTCTGCATCACTCCCTTGAGCCTCTGCCTCACTCTCTTGAGCCTCTGCATCACTCTCTACAGCCTCTGCATCACTCTCTTCAGCCTCAGCATCACTCTCGTAAGCCTCTGCATCACTCTCTTAAGCCTCTGCATCACTCTCTTAAGCCTCTGCATCACTCTCTTTAAACACATAAATGATTATATAATAACATCAAATACCTCATTTTCAATCAAATATTTGTTTCTCGTTAAAATACTGAGAAACATATTGAAAAGGGGAGAAGTTCGCTTTTTATTGCATATATCGACGTTTCAGCCGGAATTGAGCGGTTTTACGTGTACATTTTCCGTCGGTAATATTAACGGAAATTCAGGAACATTTTAGTTCATTCTAATGAAAACACATTGATTTTTATCATTTGTATTGGAAACAACATTGTCATATGTCTTCTTGGATCTAAATAATACGAAACCTCGCTCTTTGATTTGAAGTTAAAATCCTCAAATATGGTAAATTAGTGACTTTTTCACGTTTTTCATGTGGTGTGATTTTACGTAAATATATTCGTTTTTACCAATATTTCGATACTACTTCATGTTTTCTCACGATATGTGATTTGGCCTTCAAATCTCAGAATTTCGCAAATGTTGTATTTCTAAGTAAGTTTCTTGCATTTTGTTTTGTACTAAAATAATCGATTTAGTAATATTTTGACGTTTATCATCCCCTTTTCTTTTATGTGATTTAAACAAAATATCATCGAATTAGGCAATATTTTGCCGTTTTTCCACGTTTCTGTGAATTTTCAGATTATTGGTATTAATTCATTATATATACGATAAAAATGATGCAAACACATAATTGATTAGATAATAACCTTAAAAACCTCATTTTCAATCAACTATTTGTTTCTCGTTAAAATACTGAGAAACATATTGAAAAGGGGAGAAATCCTGTTTTTATTGCATATATCGACGTTTCAGCCGGAATTGTGCGGTTTTACGTGTACATTTTCCATCGGTAATATTAACGGAAAATCAGGAACATTTTAGTTCATTCTAATGAAAACACATTGACTTTTATCATTTGTATAGGAAACAACATTGTCATATGTCTTTTCTTGGATCTAAATAATACGAAACCTCGCTTCATGATTCGAAGTTAAAATCCTCAAATTTGGTATAATAGTGACTTTTACGTTTTTTATGTAGTGTGATATAACGTAAATATATTCTTTTTACCAATATTTTGATACTATTTCATGTAGTATTACGATATGTGATTTGGCCTTAAAATCTCAGAATTTCGCATAATATTGCATTTTAAGCAAGTTTTCTTGCATTTTGTTTAGTACTAAAAATCATCGAATTTAGTAATATTTTGACGTTTATCATCTCCCTTTTCCTTTATGTGATATAAACAAAATATCATCGAATTAGGCAATATTTTTCTGTTTTTCCACGTTTTTGTAAATTTTCAGTTTATTGTTATTAATTCTTTAAATATGTATGACAAAAATGATGCAAACACATAATTGATTAGAAATTAACCTTAAATACTTCATTTTCAATAAACTATATGTTTCTCTTTAAAATACTCAGTAAGATAATGAAAAGGGGAGAAGTTCGGTTTTTATTGCATATATCGACGTTTCAGCTGGAATTGAACGGTTTAACGTGTATATATTCCATCGGTAATATAAACAAAAAATCAGAAACATTTTAGTTCATTCTAATGAAAACACATTGATTTTTATCATTTGTATTGGAAACAACATTGTCATATGTCTTTTCTTGGATCTAAATAATACGAAACCTCGCTTTATGATTCGAAGTTAAAATCCTCAAATTTGGTATAATAGTGACTTTTTCACGTTTTTTATGTAGTTTGATATTACGTAAATATATTCATTTTACTATTTTATCCCTCTCTTGTGCCTCTGCTTCCCTCACTTCAGCCTCTGCTTCCCTCACTTGAGCCTCTGCATCCCTCTCTTGAGCCCCTGCACCCCTCTCTTGAGCCTCTGCATCCCTCTCTTGAGCCTCTGCATCCCTCTCTAAAGCCTCTGCATCACTCTCTTGAGCCTCTGCATCACTGACTTGAGTCTCTTCATCACTCTATTGAGCCTCTGCATCCCTCTCTTAAGCCTCTGCAACACTCTCTTCAGCCTCTTCATCACTCTCTTAAGCATCTTCATCCCTCTCTTGATCATCTGCATCACTCACGTAAGCCTCTGCATCACTCTCTTGAGCCTCTGCATAACTCTCATGAGTCTCTGCATCACGCTCATGATCCTCTGCATCACTCTCTTGAGCCTCTGCATCACTCTCTAGAGCCTCTGCATCACTCTTTTCAATCTCTTATCAACGTCAAAATATTACTAAATTCGATGATTTTTAGTACGAAACAAAATGCAAGAAAACATGCTTAAAATGCTGTATTATGCGAAATTCTGAGATTTGAAGGCCAAATCACATATCACGATACTATATGAAATAGTATCGAAATATTGGTAAAATTAATATATTTACGTAATATCAAACTACATAAAAAACGTGAAAAAGTCACTATTATACCAAATTTGAGGATTTTAACTTCGAATCATAAAGCGAGGTTTCGTATATTTTTAGATCCAAGAAAAGACATATGACAATGTTGTTTCCAATACAAATGATAAAAATCAATGTGTTTTCATTAGAATGAACTAAAATGTTCCTGATTTTCCGTTAATATTACCGATGGAAAATGTACACGTAAAACCTTTCAATTCCGGCTGAAACGTCGATATATGCAATAAAAACCGAACTTCTCCCTTTTTCAATATGTTTCTCAGTATTTTAACGAGAAACAAATAGTTGATTGAAAATGAGGTTTATTAAGGTTATTATCTAATCAATTTGCATCATCAATTTTGCAATCAATTAATCATAGTTTGCATCATTTTTATCGTATATTTAGTGAATTAATACCAATAAACTGGAAATTCACAAAAACGTGGAAAAACAGCAAAATATTGCCTAGTTCTATGATATTTTGTTTATATCACATAAAGGAAAAGGGAGATGATAAACGTCAAAATATTACTAAATTCGATGATTTTTAGTACGAAACAAAATGCAAGAAAACTTGCTTAAAATGCAATAATATGCGAAATTCTAAGATTTGAAGGCCAAATCACATATCGTGATACTACATGAAATAGTATCGAAATATTAACATCGAAATATTAATATTAACAAATCATCTATTTGTTTCTCGTTGAAATACTGAGTAAGATATTGAAAAGGGGAGAAGTTTGGCTTTTATTGCATATATCGACGTTTCAGGCGGAATTGTGCGGTTTTACGTGTACATCTTCCATCGGTAATATAAGAAAAGACGTATGACAATGTTGCTTCCAATACAAATGATAAAAATCAATGTGTTTTCATTAGAATTACCTAAAATGTTCCTGATTTTTTGTTTATATTACCGATGGAATATATACACGTTAAACCGTTAACTTCCAGCTGAAACGTCGATATATGCAATAAAAACCGAACTTCTCCCCTTTTCAATATCTTACTGATTATTTTAACGAGAAACAAATAGTTGATTGAAAATGAGGTATTTAAGGTTAATTTCTAATCAATTACGTGTTTGCATCATTTTTATCGTATATTTAATGAATTAATACCAATAAACTGAAATTTCATAAAAACGTTGAAAAACGGCAAAATATTGCCTAATTCGATGATATTTTGTTTAAATCACATAAAGGAAAAGGGGATGATAAACGTCAAAATATTGCTAAATTCTATGATGTTTAGTACGAAACAAAATGCAAGAAAACTTGCTTAAAATGCAATATTATGCGAAATTCTGAGAGTTTAAGGCCAAATCACATATCGTAATACTACATGAAAAAGTCTCGAAATATTGGTAAAAATGAATATATTTACGTAATATCAAATTACATGAAAAACATGAAAAAGTCCCTATTATACCAAATTTGAGGATTTTAACTTCGAATCATAACGCGAGGTTTCGTTTAATTTAGATCCAAGAAAAGACATATGACAATGTTGTTTCCAATACAAATGATAAAAAACAATGTGTTTTCATTAGAATGAACTAAATTGTTCCTGATTTTCCGTTTATATTACCGATGGAAAATATACACGTAAAACCGCTCTATTCCGGCTGAAACGTCGATATATGCAATAAAAACCGAACTTCTCCCCTTTTCAATATCTTACTCAGTATTTCAACGAGAAACAAATAGATGATTGAAGATGAAGTATTTAAGGTTATTATCTAATCAATTATGTGTTTATATAATTTTTATCGTATATTTAATGAATAAACCTATAAACTGGAAATTCAATAAAAACGTGGAAAAAACAGCAAAATATTGCCTAATTCGATGATGTTTTCTTTGTATCGCATAAAGGAAAAGGGGGATGATAAACGTCAAAATATTACTAAATTCGATGATTTTTAGTACGAAACAAAATGCAAGAAAACATGCTTAAAATGCAATATTATGCGATATTCTGAGATTTGAATGCCGAATCACATATCGTGAGAAAACATGAAGTAGTATCGAAATATTGGTAAAACGAATATATTTACGTAAAATCACACCACATGAAAAACGTGAAAAAAGTCACAATTTTACCATATTTGAGGATTTTAACTTCAAATCATAGAACGAGGTTTCGTATTATTTAGATCCAAGAAAAGACATATGACAATGTTGTTTCCAATACAAATGATAAAAATCAATGTGTTTTCATTAGAATTAACTAAAATGTTCCTGATTTTCCGTTTATATTACCGACGGAAGATGTACACGTAAAACCGCTCTATTCCGGCTGAAACGTCGATATTTGCAATAAAAGAGAAATTTTCCCCTTTTCAATATCTTATCAGGTATTTAACGAAAAACAAATAGTTGATTGAAAATGAAGTATTTAAGGTTATTATCTAATCAATTATGTGTTTGCATCATTTTTATCACATATATTTAATGAATTAATACCAATAAACTGGAAATTCACAAAACCGTGGAAAAACAGCAAAATATTGCCTAATTCGATGATATTTTGTTTAAATCACATAGAGGAAAAGGGGGATGATAAACGTAAAAATATTACTAAATTCGATGATTATTAGTACGAAACAAAATGCAAGAAAACATGCTTAAAATGCAATATTATGTGAAATTCTAAGATTTGAAGGCCAAATAACATATCGTGATACTACATGAAATAGTATCGAAATATTGGTAAAATGAATATATTTACGTAATATCAAACTACATAAAAAATGTGAAAAAGTCACTATTATACCAAATTTGAGGATTTAACTTCGGATCATAACGCGAGGTTTCGTATAATTTAGATCCAAGAAAAGACATATGACAATGTTGTTTCCAATACAAATGATAAAAAACAATGTGTTTTCATTAGAATGAACTAAAATGTTCCTGATTTTCCGTTTATATTACCGATAGAAGATGTACAACGTAAAATCGCTGTATTCCGGCTGAAACGTCGATATATGCAATAAAAAACGAACTTCTCCCCTTTTCAATATCTTACTCAGTATTTTAACGAGAAACAATTAGTTGATTGAAAATGAAGTATTTAAGGTTAATTTCTAATGAATTATGTGTTTGCATCATTTTCATCGTATATTTAATGAATTGATACCAATAAACTGAAAATTCAGAAAAACGTGGAAAAACGGCAAAATATTGCCTAATTCGATTATATTTTTTTAAATCACATAGAGGAAAAGGGGGATGATAAACGTAAAAATATTACTAAATTCGATGATTATTAGTACGAAACAAAATGCAAGAAAACATGCTTAAAATGCAATATTATGTGAAATTCTAAGATTTGAAGGCCAAATCACATGTCGTGATACTACATGAAATAGTATCGAAATATTGGTAAAATGAATATATTTACGTAATATCAAACTACATAAAAAACGTGAAAAAGTCATTATTATACCAAATTTGAGGATTTTAACTTCGGATCATAAAGCGAGGTTTCGTATAATTTAGATCCAAGAAAAGACATATGACAATGTTGTTTCCAATACAAATGATAAAAACAATGTGTTTTCATTAGAATGAACTAAAATGTTCCTGATTTTCCGTTTATATTACCGATGGAAGATATACACGTAAAACCGCTCTATTCCGGCTGAAACGTCGATATATACAATAAAAACCGAACTTCTCCCCTCTTCAATATCTTACCCAGTATTTCAACGAGAAACAAATAGATGATTGAAGATGAAGTACTTAAGGTTATTATCTAATCAATTATGTGTTTGTTTTATTTTTAACGTATATTTAATGAATTAATACCAATAAACTGGAAATTCAATAAAAACGTGGAAAAAACAGCAAAATATTGCCTAATTCGATTATATTTTCTTTATATCACAATAAAGGAAAAGGGGGATGATAAACGTCAAAGTATTACTAAATTCGATGATTTTTAGTAGGAAACAAAATGCAAGAAAACTTGCTTAAAATGCAATACTATTCGAAATTCTGAGATTTGAAGGCCGAATCGCATATCGTGAGAAAACATGAAGTAGTATCGAAATATTGGTAAAAACGAATATATTTACGTAAAATCACACCACATGAAAAACGTGAAAAAATCAATTTTACCATATTTGAGGATTTTAAATTCAAATCAAAGACCGAGGTTTCGTATTATTTAGATCCAAGAAAAGACATATGACAATGTTGTTTCCAATACAAATGATAAAAATCAATGTGTTTCCATTACAATTAACAAAAATATTCCTGATTTTCCGCTTATATTACCGACTGAAGATGTACACGTAAAACCGCTCTAATCCGGCTGAAACGTCGATATATGCAATAAAAGCAGAAGTTCTGTTTCAAAACAGAAATGAAAAATGAAGTATTTAAGGTTAATTTCTAATCAATTATGTGTTTTGCATCATTTTTATCATACATATTTAATGAAAACAAACAAAACATTTAACAAAAAACGTGGAAAAAACAGCAAAATATTGCCTAATTCGATGATATTTTGTTTAAATTACATAAAGGAAAAGGGGGATGATAAACGTCAAAATATTACTAAAATCGATGATTTTTAGTACAAAACAAAATGCAAGAAAACTTGCTTAAAATGCAATATTATGCGAAATTCTGATATTTGAAGGCCAAATCACATATCGTGAGAAAACATGAAGTAGTATCGAAATATTGGTAAAAACGAATATATTTACGTAAAATCACACCACATTAAAAACCTGAAAAAAGTCACTATTTTACCATATTTGAGGATTTTATCTTCAAATCATAGAGCGAGGTTTCGTATTATTTAGACCCAAGAAAAGACGTATGGCAATGTTGCTTCCAATACAAATGATAAAAATCAATGTGTTCTCATTAGAATTACCTAAAATGTTCCTGATTTTTTGTTTATATTACCGATGGAATATATACACGTTAAACCGTTCAATTCCAGCTGAAACGTCGATATATGCAATAAAAAACCGAACTTCTCCCCTTATCAATATCTTACTGAGTATTTTAACGAGAAACAAATATTTGATTGAAAAGGAGGTATTTAAGGTTAATTTCTAATCAATTACGTGTTTGCATAATTTTTATCGTATATTTAATGAATTAATACCAATAAACTGAAAATTCACAAAAACGTTGAAAAACGGCAAAATATTGCCTAATTCGATGATATTTTGTTTAAATCACATAAAGGAAAAGGGGATGATAAACGTCAAAATATTACTAAATTCGATGATGTTAAGTACGAAACAAAATGCAAGAAAACTTGCTTAAAATGCAATATTATGCGAAATTCTGAGAGTTTAAGGCCAAATCACATATCGTAATACTACACGAAAAAGTCTCGAAACATTGGTAAAAATGATTATATTTACGTAATATCAAATTACATGAAAAACATGAAAAAAGTCCCTATTATACCAAATTTGAGGATTTTAACTTCGAACCATAACGCGAGGTTTCGTTTATTTAGATCCAAGAAAAGACATATGACAATGTTGTTTCCAATACAAATGATAAAATCAATGTGTTTTCATTAGAATTAACTAAAATGTTCCTGATTTTCCGTTTATATTACCGACGGAAGATGTACACGTAAAACCGCTCTAATCCGGCTGAAACGTCGATATATGCAATAAAAGAGAAATTCTCCCCTTTTCAATATCTTATGAAGTATTTTAACGAGAAAACAAATAGTTTGATTGAAAATGAAGTATTTAAGGTTATTATCTAATCAATTATGCGTTTGCATCATTTTTATCATATATATTTAATGAATTAATACCAATAAACTGGAAATTCACAAAAACGTGAAAAAACAGCAAAATATTGCCTAATTCTATGATATTTTGTTTATATCACATAAAGGAAAAGGGAGATGATAAACGTCAAAATATTACTAAATTCGATGATTTTTGATGATCACTCTCTTGAACCTCTCTTATATATCTCTCTTGAGCCTCTGCATCACTCTCTGCATCTGCTCTCTGAGCCTCTGCATCACTCTCTTCAACCTTTGCATCACTCTCTTAAGCCTCTGCTTCCCTCTCTTGATCCTCCCCATCACTCTCTTGAGCCTCGGCATCACTCTCTTAATCCTCTGGATCACTCTCTTGAGCCTCTGCATCACTCTCTTGAGCCTCTACATCACTCTCTTGAGCCTCTGCATCACTCTCTTCAGCCTCTGCATCACTCTCTTATGCCTCTGCAATCCCTCTCTTGATCCTCTGCATCACTCTCTTGAGCCTCTGCATCATTCTCTTGAGAATCTGCTTCCCTCTCTTAGGCCTCTACATCATTCTCTTGAGCCTCTGCATCACTCTCTTGAGCCTCTGCCTCACTCTCTTAAGCCGCTTCATCTCTCTCTTCAGCCTTTGCATCACTCTCTGGAGCCTCTGCATCCCCCTCTTGATCCTCTGCATCACTCCCAAGAGCCTCTGCACCCCTCTCTTGTGCCTCTTTATTCTTCACTTGAGCCTCTGCATCCCTCTCCTGAGCCTCTGCATCACTCTCTTGAACTCCTGCATCCCTCACATGAGCCTCTACATCCCTCACTTGAGCCTTTGCATCAATCTCTTAGGCCTCTGCATCCCTCTCTTGAGCCTCTGCGTCACTCTCAAGAGCCTCTGCATCCCTCTCTTGTGCCTCTGCTTCCCTCACTTAAGAATCTGCATCCCTATCTTGAGCCCCTGCATCCCTCTCTTGAGCCTCTGCATCCCTCTCTTGAGCCTCTGCATCCCTCTCTTAAGCCTCTGCATCACTCATATAAGCATCTGCATCACTCTCGTAAGCCTCTGCAACGCTCTCTTCAGCCTCTGCATCACTCTCTTAAGCCTCTGCATCCCTTTCTTGAGCCTTTGCGTCACTCTCTTGAACTCCTGAATCCCTCTCATGAGCCTCTGCATCATTCTCCTGAGTCTTTGCATCACTCTCTTAAGCCTCTGCATCCCTCTCTTGAGCATCTGCGTCACTCTCAAGAGCCTCTGCATCCCTCTCTTGTGCCTCTGCATCCCTCACTAGAGCCTCTGCATCCGTCTGCTGACCCCCTGCATCCCTCTCATGTGCCTCTGCATCCCTCTCATGAGCCTCTGCATCCCTCTCATGAGCCTTTGCATCACTCTCTTAAGCCTCTTCATCCCTCTCTTGTGCCTCTGCATCCCTCACATGAGCCTCTGCATTCCTCTCTTGAGCCTCTGCATCCCTCTCTTGGGCCTCTGCATCCCTCTATTGAGCCTCTGCCTCCCTCTCTTAAGCCTCTGCAACACTCTCTTAAGCCTCTGCATCACTCTCTTGATTCTCTGCATCACTCTCTTGAGCCTCTGCATCATACTCATGAGCCTCTGCATCCCTCTCTTCAGCCTCTGCATCACTTTTTTAAGCCTCTGAATCCCTCTCTTGAGGCCACTGCATCACTCTGTCGAGCCTCTGCATCACTCTCTTGATCCTCTGCATCACTCTCTTGAGCCTCTGCATAGCTCTCTTAAGCCTCTGCATGCCTCTCTTGATCCTCTGTATCACTCTCTTGAGCCTCTGCATCATTCTCTTGAGCCTCTGCATCCCTCTCTTAAGTCTCTACATCATTCTCTTGAGCCTCTGCATCACTCTCTTGAGCCTCTGCATCACTCTCTTAAGCCTCTGCCTTTCTCTCTTGTGCCTCTGCATCACTTTCGTGAGCGTCTGCCTTTCTCTCTTGAGAATCTGCTTCACTCTCTTGAGCCTCTGCATCACTCTCTTGAGCCTCTGCATTATTCTCTTGAGCCTCTGCATCCCTATCTTAAGCCCCTGCATCACACTTTTTAGCCTCTGCATCCCTCTATTAAGCCTCTGCATCACTCTCTTGAGCCTTTGCATCGCTCTCTTGAGCCTCTGCATCACTCTCTTAAACCTCTGCATCCCTCTTTTGATCCTCTGCATCACTCTCTTGAGCCTCTGCATCATTTTCTTGAGCCTCTACATCCCTCTCGTAAGTCTCTGCATCATTCTCTTGAGCCCCTACATAACTCTCTTGATCCTCTGCATCACACTCTTAAGAATCTGCATCTCTATCTTCAGCCTCTGCATCACTCCTCTAATCCTCAGCATCACTCTCTTGAGCCTCTGCATCATTCTCTTGAGCCTCTGCATCCCTCTCTTAAGCCTCTACATCATTCTCTTGAGCCTCTGCATCCCTCTCTTGAGCCTTCGCATCACTCTCTTGAGCCTCTGCAATCATTCTCTTGAGCCTCTGCATCCCTCTCTTGAGCCTCTGCATCACTTTCAAGTGCCACTGCATCTTTCTCTTTTGCCTCTGCATCACTCACTTTACCCTCTGCATCCCTCTCTTGAGCCTCTACATCCCTCTCTTGAGCCTTTTCATCCCGCTCTTGAGCCTCTGCATCCCGCTATTGAGCCTCTGCTTCTCTCTCTTGAGCTTCTGCATCACTCTCTTAAGCCTCTGCATCACTCTAGTAAACCTCTGAATCATTCTCTTGAGCCTCTGCATCCCTCTCTTAAGCCTCTACATCAATCTCTTGAGCCTCTGCATCCCTCTCTTGAGCCTTTGCATCACTCTCTTGAGCCTCTGCATCATTCTCTTGAGCCTCTGCGTCCTTCTCTTGAGCCTCTGCATCACTCTCAAGTGCCTCTGCATCTTTGTCTTTTTACTTAAATATCTTACTCAGTATTTACTTAAATATCTTACTCAGTATTTACTTAAATATCTTACTCAGTATTTTAAACGAGGATACAAATAGATGCTTGAAAATGAAGTATTTAATGTTATTTTCTGATCAATTATGTGTTTGCATAATTTTTATCGTATATTTAATGATATAATAACAAAAAACTGAAAATTCAGAAAAATGTGGAAAAACGGCAAAATATTGCCTAATTCGATGATATTTTGTTATATTACATAAAGGAAAAGGGGGATGATAAACGTCAAAATATTGCTAAATTCGATGATTTTTAGTACAAAACAAAATGCAAGAAAACATGCTTACAATGCAATTTTATGCGAAAATTTGAGATTTGAAGGCCAAAGTACATATCGTGATACTACATGAAATAGTATCGAAATATTGGTAAAATGAATATATTTACGTAATATGAAACTACATCAAAAACGTGAAAAAAGTCATTATTATACCAAATTTGAGGATTTTAACTTCGAATCATAGAGCGATGTTTCGTATTTTTTAGACCCTAGAAAAGACGTATAAAGATGTTGCTTCCAATACAAATGATAAAAATCAATGTGTTTTCATTAGAATTAACTAAAATGTTCCTGATTTTCCGTTATATTACCGATGGAAGATGTACACGTAAAACCGCTCTAATCCGGCTGAAACGTCGATATATGCAATAAAACAGAACTTCTCCCCTTTTCAATATCTTACTCAGTATTTTAACGAGAAACAAATAAATGATTGGAAATGAAGTATTTAAGGTTATTTTCTGATCAATTATGTGTTTGCATAATTTTTATCGTATATTTAATGAGTTAATAACAATAAACTGAAAATTCACAAAAACGTGGAAAAACGGCAAAATATTGCCTAATTCGATGATATTTTGTTTAAATCACATAAAGGAAAAAGGATGATAAAGGTCAAAATATTGCTAAATTCGATGATTTTTAGTACAAAACAAAATGCATGAAAACTTGCTTAAAAATGCAAAATTTGCGAAATTCTGAGATTTGAAGGCCAAATCACATATTGTTAGAAAACATGAAGTAGTATCAAAATATTGGTAAAACGAATATATATACGTAAAATCACACTACATGAATAACGAGAAAAGTCACTATATTACCATATTTGAGGATTTTAACTTCAAATCATGGAGCGAGGTTTCGTATTATTTAGATCCAAGAAAAGACATACGACAATGTTGTTTCAAATGCAAATGATAAAAATCAATGTGTTTTTCATTAGAATTAACTAAAATGTTCCTGATTTTCCGTTTATATTACCAATGGAAGATGTATACGTAAAACCGCTCTAATCCGGCTGAAACGTCGATATATGCAATAAAAACAGAACTTGTCCCCTTTTCAATATCTTACTCAGTATTTTAACGAGAAACAAATAGATGCTTGAAAATGAAGTATTAAATGTTATTTTCTGATCAATTATGTGTTTGCATAATTTTATCGTATATTTAATGAATTAATAACAATAAACTGAAAATTCACAAAAACGTGGAAAACGGCAAAATATTGCCTAATTCGATGATATTTTGTTTATATCACATAAAGGAAAAGGGGGATGATAAACGTCAAAATATTGCTAAATTCGATGATTTTTAGTACAAAACAAAATGCAAGAAAACATGCTTACAATGCAATTTTATGCGAAAATTTGAGATTTGAAGGCCAAAGCACATATCGTGATACTAAATGAAATAGTATCGAAATATTGGTAAAATTGAATATATTTACGTAATATCAAACTACATCAAAACGTGAAAAAAGTCATTATTACACCAAATTTGAGGATTTTAGCTTTCGAATCATAGAGCGACGTTTCGTATTTTTTAGACCCTACAAAAGATGTTGCTTCCAATACAAATACTAAAAATCAATGTGTTTTCATTAGAATTAACTAAAATGTTCCTGATTTTCCGTTTATATTACCGATGGAAGATGTACACGTAAAACCGCTCTAATCGGCTGAAACGTCGATATATGCAATAAAAAACAGAACTTCTCCCCTTTTTAATATCTTACTCAGTATTTTAACGAGAAACAAATAAATGATTGAAAATGAAGTATTTAATGTTATTTTCTGATCAATTATGTGTTTGCATAATTTTTATCGTATACATAATGAAATAATAACAATAAACTGAAAATTCACATAAACGTGGAAAAACGGCAAAATATTGCCTAATTTCGATGATATTTTGTTTATATCACATAAAGGAAAAGGGGATGATAAACGTCAAAATATTGCTAAATTCGATGATTTTTAGTACAAAACAAAATGCAAGAAACATGCTTAAAATGCAATTTTATGCGAAAATTTGAGATTTGAAGGCCAAAGCACATATCGTGATACTACATGAAATAGTATGGAAATATTGGTAAAAATGAATATATTTACGTAATATCAAACTACATCAAAAACGTGAAAAAAGTCATTATTACACCAAATTTGAGGATTTTAGCTTTCGAATCATAGAGCGACGTTTCGTATTTTTTAGGACCCTACAAAAGATGTTGCTTCCAATACAAAATACTAAAAATCAATGTGTTTTCATTAGAATTAACTAAAATGTTCCTGATTTTCCGTTTATATTACCGATGGAAGATGTACACGTAAAACCGCTCTAATCCGGCTGAAACGTCGATATATGCAATAAAAACAGAACTTTCTCCCCTTTTCAATATCTTTCTCTGTATTTAATCGAGAAACAAAAGATGATTGAAAATGAAGTATTTAAGGTTATTTTCTGATCAATTATGTGTTTGCATAATTTTTCTCGTATATTTAATGAATTAATAACAATAAACTGAAAATTCACACAAAAACGTGGAAAAACAGCAAAATATTGCCTAATTCGATGATATTTTGTTTATATCACATAAAGGAAAAGGGGATGACAAACGTCAAAATATTGCTGAATTCGATGATTTTTAGTACAAAACAAAATGCAAGAAAACTTGCTTAAAAATGCAAAATTTGCGAAATTCTGAGATTTGAAGGCAAAATCACATATTGTTAGAAAACTTGAAGTAGTATCGAAATATTGGTAAAAACGAATATATATACGTAAAACCACACTACATGAATAACGTGAAAAAAGTCCACTATATTATCATATTTGAGGATTTTAACTTCAAATCATAGAGCGAGGTTTCGTATTATGTAGATCCAAGAAAAGACATATGACAATGTTGTTTCAAATGCAAATGATGAAAATCAATGTGTTTTCATTAGAATTAACTAAAATGTTCCTGATTTTCCGCTTATATTACCGATGGAAGATGTACACGTAAAACCGCTCTAATCCGGCTTGAAACGTCGATATATGCAATAAAAACAGAACTTCTCCCCTTTTCAATATCTTACTCAGTATTTTACCGTGAAAACAAATAGATGATTGAAAATGAATTATTTAAGGTTATTTTCTGATCAATTATGTGTTTGCATAATTTTTATCGTATATTTAATGAATTAATTACAATAAACTGAAAATTCGCAAAAACGTGGAAAACGGCAAAATATTGCCTATTTCGATGATATTTTGTTTATATCACTTAAAGGAAAAGGGGATGATAAACGTCAAAATATTGCTAAATTCGATTGATTTTTAGTACAAAACAAAATGCAAGAAAACTTGCTTAAAATGCAATTTTATGCGAAAATTTGAGATTTGAAGGCCAAAGCACATATCGTGATACTACATGAAATAGTATCGAAATATTGGTAAAAATGAATATATTTACGTAATATCAAACTACATCAAAAACGTGAAAAAAGTCATTATTATACCAAATTTGAGGATTTTAACATCGAATCATAGAGCGACTTTTCGTATTTTTTAGACTCTAGAAAAGACGTATAAAGATGTTGCTTCCAATACAAATGATAAAAATCAATGGGTTTCATTAGAATTAACTAAAATGTTCCTGATTTTCCGTTATATTACCGATGGAAGATATACACGTAAAACAGCTCAATTCCGGCTGAAACGTCGATATATGCAATAAAAACCGACTTCTCCTCTTTTCAATATCTTACTCAGTATTTTAGCGAGAAACAAATAGTTGATTGAAAATGAAGTATTAAGGTTAATTTCAAATCAATTAAGTGTTTACATCATTTCTATCGTATATATTGTATAACTAATTGATAACAATAAACTGAAAAATTCACAAAAACGTGGAAAACAGCAAAATATTGCCAAATTCGATTATATTTTGTTTATATCACATGAAGGAAAAGGGGGATGATAAACGTCAAAATATTACTAAATTCGATGATTTTTAGTGCGAAACAAAATGCAAGAAAACATGCTTAAAATGCAATATTATGCGAAATTATGAAATTTGAAGACAAAATCACATATCTTGATACTACATGAAATAGTATCGGTATATTGGTAAAATGAATATATTTACGTAATATCAAACTACAAAAAAAACGTGAAAATGTCACTATTATACCAAATTTGAGGATTTTAACTTCGAATCATTAAGCGAGGTTTCGTATTATTTAGATCCAAGAAGACATATGACAATGTTGTTTCCAATACAAATGATAAAAATCAATGTGTTTTCATTTGAATGAACTAAAATGTTCCTGATTTTCCGTTAATATTACCGATGGAAAATGTACACGTAAAAGCGCCCAGTTCCGGCTGAAACGTCGATATATGCAATAAAAACCGAACTTCTCCCCTTTTCAATATGTTTCTAAGTATTTTAACGAGAAACAAATAGTTGATTGAAAATGAGGTATTTAAGGTTATTATGTAATCAATTATATGTTTGCATCATTTTTATCGTATATTTAATGAATTAATACCAATAAGCTGAAAATTCACAGAAACGTGGAAAAACGGCAAAATATTGCCAAATTCGATGATATTTTGTTTAAATCACAAAAAGGAAAAGGGGATGATGAACGTCAAAATATTGCTAAGGTCGATGATGTTTAGTACGAAACAAAATGCAAGAAAACTTGCTTAAAATGCAATATTATGCGAAAATCTGATATTTGAAGGCCAAATCACATATCGTGAGAAAACATGAAGTAGTATCGAAATATTGGTAAAAGGAATATATTTACGAAAAATCACACCACATGAAAAACGTGAAAAAAGTCACTATTTTACCATATATGAGGATTTTAACTTCAAATTATAGAGCGAGGTTTCGTATTATTTAGATCCAAGAAAAGACATATGACAATGTTCTTCCAATACAAATGATAAAAATGAATGTGTTTTCATTATAATTAACTAAAATGTTCCTGATTTTCCGTTTATATTACCGACGGAAGAGGTACACGTAAAACCGCTCTTATCCGGCTGAAACGTCGATATATGCAATAAAAACAGAAATTCTCCCCTTTTCAATATCTTACTCAGTATTTCAACGAGAAACAAATAGTTGATTGAAAATGAGGTATTTAAGGTTAATTTCTAATCAATTATATGTTTGCATCATTTTTATCGTATAATTAATGAATTAATAACAATAAACTGAAATTTACAAAAACGTGGAAAAACAGCATTCCTCTCTTAAGCCTCTGCATCATTCTCTTCAGCCTCTGCATTCCTCTCTTTAGCCTCTGCATCACTCACGTAAGCCTCTGCATCACTCTCTTAAGCCTCTGCATCCCTTTTTTGAGCCTCCATCAATTTCTTAAGCCTCTGCATCCCTTTCTTGAGCCTTTGCATCACTCTCTTGAACTCCTGCATCCCTCTCATGAGCCTCTGCATCATTCTTCTGAGCCTTTGCATCACTCGCTTAAGCCTCTGTATCCCTCTCTTGAGCCTCTGCGTCTCTCTCTTGAGCCTCTGCATCCCTCTCTTAAGCCTCTGCAACACTCTCTTCAGCCTCTGCATCACTCTCTTAAGCCTCTGCATCCCTTTCTTGAGCCTCTGCATCACTTTCTTAAGCCTCTTCATCCCTTTCTTGAGCCTTTGCATCACTCTCTTGAACTCCTGCATCCCTCTCATGAGCCTTTGCATCATTCTCCTGAGCCTTTGCATCACTCTCCTAAGCCTCTGCATCCCTCTCTTGAGCCTCTGCGTCACTCTCAAGAGCCTCTACATCCCTCTCTTGTGCCTCTGCATCCCTCACTTGAGCCTCTGCATCCGTCTGCTGAGCCCCTGCATCCCTCTCATGAGCCTCTGCATACCCTCTTGAGCCTCTGCGTCACTCTCTTAAACCTCTGCATCCCTCTCTTGAGCCTCTGCATCACTGTCAAGAGCCTCTGCATCCCTCTCTTGTTCCTCTGTATCCCTCACATGAGCCTCTGCATCCCTCTCTTGAGCCTCTGCATCCCTCTCTTGGGCCTCAGCATCCCTCAAGAGGCTCAACAGAGGGATTCAGGGGCTCAAGAGAGGGATGCGGATGCTCAAGTGAGGGAAGCAGAGGCACAAGAGAGGGATGCAGAGGTTCTTGCGAGTGACGCAGAGGCTCAAGAGAGGGATGCAGAGGCTCTTGGGAGTGATGCAGAGGCTCAAGAAAGGGATGCAGAGGCTGAAGAGAGTGATTCGGGGGGCTTACGAGAGTGATGCAGAGGCTTAAGAGAGTGCTGCAGAGGCTTAAGAGAGTGATGCAGAGGCTCAAGCGAGGGATGCAGAGGCTCAAGAGAGGGATGCAGGGTCTCAAGAGAGGGATGCAGAGGCTCAAGTGAGAGATGAAGAGGCACAAGAGAGGGATGCAGAGGCTCTTGAGAGTGACGCAGAGGCTCAAGAGAGGAATGCAGAGGCTTAAGAGAGTGATACAAAGGCTCAGGAGAGGGATGCAGAGGCTCATGAGAGGGATGCAGTAGTTCAAGAGAGTGATGCAGAGGTTCAAGAAGGGGATGCAGAGGCTTAAGAAAGTGATGCAGAGGCTCAAAAAAGGGATGCAGAGGCTTACGAGAATGATGTAGAGGCTTAAGTGAGGGATGCAGAGGCTCAAGAGTATGATGCAGAGGCTAAAGAGAGTGATGCAGAGAATCAAGAGAGTGACGCAGAGGCTTAAGAGAGTGATGCAGAGTCTTAGGAGAGGATGCAGAGGCTCAATAGAGGGATGCAGAGGCCGAAGAGAGGGATGCGGAAGCTCAAGAGAGGGATGCAGAGGCTCAAGTGAGGGATGCAGAGGCACAAGAGAGTGATGCAAAGGCTCACGAGAGGGATGCAGAGGCTCATCAGAGGGATGCAGGAGTTCAAGATAGGGATGCAGAGGCTCAAGAGAGTGATTCAGAGGATTACGAGAGTTATGCAGAGGCTTAAGAGAGTGATGCAAAGGCTTAAGATATGGATGCAGAGGCTCAAGCGAGGGATGCAGAGTCTCAAGAGAGGGATGCAGGGGCTCAGGAGACGGATGCAGAGGCTCAAGTGAAGGATGCAGAGGCACAAGAGAGGGATGCAGAGGCTCTTGAGAGTGACGCAGAGGCTCAAGAGAGGGATGCAGAGGGTTAGGAGAGTGATGCAAAGGCTCAGGGGAGGGATGCAGAGGCTCATGAGAGGGATGCAGGAGTTCAAGAGAGTGAGGCAAAGGCTCAAGAAAGGGATGCAGAGGTTTAAGAAAGTGATGCAGAGGCTCAAAAAAGGGATGCAGAGGCTTAAGAGAGTGATGCAGAGGCTGAAGAGAGTGTTGCAGAAGCTCAAGAGAGTGATGCAAAGACTCAAGAGGGTGATGCAGAGACTGAAGAGAGTGTTGCAGAGGCTTAAGAGAGGGATGCAGAGGCTCAAGAGAGGGATGCAGAGGGTTAAGAGAGTGATGCAGAGGCTGAAGAGAGTGTTGCAGAGGCATAAGAGAGGGATGCAGAGGCTCAAGAGAGTGATGCAAAGGCTCAAGAGAGTGATGCAGAGGCTTAAGAGAGGGATGCAGAGGCTCAAGAGAGGGATGTAGAGGCTAAAGAGCGTGATGCAGAGGCTCAAGAGAGGGATGCAGAGGCTCAAGAGAGAGATGCAGAGGCTTAAGAGAGTGATGCAAAAGTTCAAGAGTGTGATGCAGAGGCACAAGAGAATGAGGTAGAGGCTTAAGAGAGGGATGCAGAGGCTCAAGAGAATGATGCACCGGCTCAAGAGAGTAATGCAGAGGCTTAAGAGAGGGATGCAGAAGATCGAGAGAGTGATGCAAAGGCTTCAGAGAGGAATGCAGAGGCTGAAGAGAATGATGCAGAGGCATAAGAGAGGGATGCATAGGCTGAAGAGAATAATGCAGAGGCTAAGAGAGTTATGCAGGGGCTCAAGAGAGTGATGTAGAGGCTCAAAAGAGTGATGCAGAGGCTTAACAGAGTGATTCAGAGGCTTACGAGAGTGATGCAGAGGCTTAAGAGAGTGATGCAGAGGCTTAAGAGAGGTATGCAGAGGCTGAAGAGAGGGATGCTAAGGTTCAAGAGAGGGATGCAGGGGCTCAAGAGAGGGATGCAGAGGCTATCGTGAGGGAAGCAGAGGCACAAGAGAGGGATGCAGGGGCTCTTGAGAGTGACGCAGAGGCTCAAGAGAGGGATGCAGAGGCTTAAGAGAGTGATGCAAAGGTTCAAGTGAGGGATGCAGAGGCTCATGTGAGGGATGCAGGAGTTCAAGAGAGTGATGCAGAGGCTCAAGAGAGGGATGCAGAGGCTCAAGTGAGGGATAATGAGGCACTAGAGAGGGATGCAGAGGCTCTTGGGGGTGATGCAGAGGCTCAAGAGAGGGATGCATAGGCTCAAGAGAGTGATTCAGAGGCTTACGAGAGTAATGCAGAGGCTTAAGAGAGTGATGCAAAGGCTCAAGTGAGGGATGCAGAGGCTCATGTGAGGGATGCGGGAGTTCAAGAGAGTGATGCAGAGGCTCAGGAGAGGGATGCAGACGCTCAAGTGAGGGATAAAGAGGCACAAGAGAGGGAAGCAGAGGCTTAAGAGAGTGATGCAGAGGCTAAAGAGAGTGATGCAGAGGCTGAAGAGAGTGATGCAGAGGCTCAAGAGAGTGATGCAGAGGATCAAGAGAGTGATGCAGAGGCTCGAGAGTGATTCAGATGCTTACGAGAGTGATGCAGAGAAACAAGAGAGTGATGCAGAGGCTCAAGAGAGTTATGCAGAGGCCTCAACAGAGGGATTCAGAGGCTTAGGAGAGTGATGCAGAGGCTGAAGAGAGTGTTGCAGAGGCTCAAGAAAGGGATGAAGAGGCTGAAGAGAGTGATGCAGAGGCTCAAGAGAGGGATGCAGAGGCTCATGAAAGTGATGCAGAGGCTTAAGAGAGTAAGGCAGAGGCTTAGGAGAGGGATGCAAAGGCTCAAGAGAGTAATGCAGAGGCTTAAACGGTGATGCCGAGGCTCAAGAGAGTGATGCAGAGGCTTAAGAGAGGGATGCAGGGGCTCAAGAGAGTGATGCAGAGGCTCAAGAGAGTGATTCAGAGGCTTAAGAGAGTGATGCAGAGGCTTAAGAGAGTGATACAGAGGCTTAAGAGAGGGATGCAGAGGCTCAAGAGAGGGATGCAGAGGCCCAAGAGAAGGATGCAGAGGCTCACGAAAGGGATTCAGTGGCTCAAGTGTGGGATGCAGAGGCTCAAGAGAGGGATGCAGAGGCTTAAGAGAGTGATGCAAAGGCTCAAGAAAGGGATGCAGAGGCTCATGAGAGGGATGCAGGAGTTCAAGAGAGGGATGCAGAGGCTCAAGAAAGTGATTCAGAGGCTTTCGAGAGTGATGCAGAGGCTCAAGAAAGTGATTCAGAGGCTTACGAGAGTGATGCATTGGCTTCAAAGTGTGATGCAGAGGCTTAAGAGAGGGATGCAGAGGCTCAAGCGAGGGATGCAGGGCTGAAGAGAGGGATGCAGAGGCTCAAGTGAGGGATGCAGAGGCACCAACGAACTCTCTCCATTTAGACGCTAGGCCTCCAGTTTGTGTGTGTGTGTGTGTTCCTATCAAATAAATGTATTTATCCTCTTTTATATCTACTACATCTATTTCTCTCTAACACACACACACACACACACACACACACACACACACACACACACACACACACACACACACACACACACACACACACACACACACACACACACACACACACACACACACACACACACACACACACACACACACACACACACACACACACACACACACACACACACACACACACACACACACACACACACACACACACACACACACACACACACACACACACACACACACACACACACACACACACACACACACACACACACACACACACACACACACACACACACACACACACACACACACACACACACAAACTGGAGGCCTAGCGTCTAAATGGAGAGAGTTCGTTGGTTATAATCCTAATGGTCCCCGATCGAATCCCGGTTGATGCAATAGCAAATCGAAAGATATTCTTTATCCTGATTCGACTGTTCACCTAGCACAAATGTATCCATCAATGTATCCATCTATCTTTCGACTTATATCTGTCAATCCATCAATCTATCTTCCCATTAAACCAACCATTTATCATTATATACATCTATCTATCTATGAATCCGTCCATCAACTCATCTTTCTATCCATCCATATAGTCATCTGTCTTTCCGTCCATCAACTCATCTATGCATCCTTCTATCCGTCAATATATTATTTAGTTATCAATGTATCCATCCATCTATATACCTATATAAATTTTCCATTAATCTATCCATTTATCATAACCATCTATCAACACCCTCCCCACTCCCTCTCCTATTTTACTACCAAACTCCCTCCTCTCGTTCTGGCACCTTCTCCTTCCCTTTTCCTCCCTCTCATAAACCTGCTCATCCTCCATCCTTCTGCCCTTCCCACTCCCGCCCCTATCCCATCCCTCCCTTCTCATCGTCTTCCCTCTCGCCGCAGATCCATCCCTTCGTTCTCATTCCTTCCGACGCTTCTCACTGTCGCCCTTCCCTCTGTTTTTCCTCCCTCCCGTTGCTAGTCCTTTAGTCCGTTGAGCCTCTGCATCACTCTCTGGAGCCTCTGCATTACTCTCTTGAGCCTCTGCATCACTCTCTTAAGCCTCTGCATCTCTCTCTTCAGCCTCTGCATCACTCTCTTGAGCCTCTGCATCACTCTCTTAAGCCTCTGCATCTCTCTCTTCAGAATCTGCATCACTCTCTTTATCCTCTGCATCACTCTCTTGAGCCTCTGCATCACTCTCTTGAGCCTCTGCATCACTCTCTTGAGCCTCTGCATTACTCTTCTGCACCACTCGCTTAAGCCTCTGCATCTCTCTCAGCCTCTGCATCACTCGCTTTAGCCTCTGCATCACTCTCTTGAGTATCTGCATCACTCTCTTGAGCCTCTGCATCACTCTCTTGAGCCTCTGCATTACTCTTCTGCACCACTCGCTTAAGCCTCTGCATCTCTCTCTTCAGCCTCTGCATCACTCTCTGGAGCCCTGCATCTCTCTCTTGAGCCTCTGCATCACTCTCTTGAGCCTCTGAATCACTCTCTAGAGCCTCTGCATCACTCTCTTGAGTCTCTGCATCACTCTCTGGAGCTTCAGCATCTCTCTCTTGAGCCTCTGCATCACTCTCTTGAGCCTCTGAATCACTCTCTAGAGCCTCTGCATCACTCTCATAAGCCTCTGCTTCCCTCTCTTGATCCTCTGCATCACTCTCTTGAGCCTCTGCATCACTCTCTTGATCCTCTGCATCACTCTCTTCAGCCTCTGCATCCCTCTCTTGAGCCTCTGCATCACTCTTTTAAGCCTCTGCATCACTCTCTTGAGCCTCTGCATCACTCTCTTGATCCTCTGCATCACTCTCTTGAGCTTCTGCATCCCTCTCTTGAGCCTCTGCATCCCTCACTTGAGCCTCTGCATCACTCTCTTGAGCCTCTGCATCACTCTCTTGAGCCTCTGCATCACTCTCTTGAGCCTCTGCATCCCTCTTTTGATGCTCTGCATCACTCTCTTGAGCCTCTGCATCATTCTCTTGAGCCTCTGCATCCCTCTCTTAAGCCTCTACATCACTCTCTTGAGACTCTGCATCCCTCTCTTAAGCCTCTACATCGCTCTCTGGAGCCTCTGCATCTCTCTTTGGAGCCTCAGCATCCCTCTCTTGAGGGATGCTGAGGCTCAAGGCTCGAGAGAGTGATGCAGAGGCCTGAAGAGAGGGATTCAGAGGCTTAAGAGAGTGATGCAGAGGCTGAAGAAAGTGTTGAAGAGGCTCAAGAGAGGGACGCAGAGGCTCAAGAGAGTGATGCAGAAGCTCAGGAGAGTTATGCAGAGTCTCAAGAGAGTGATGCAGAGGCAAACGAGAGTGATGCAGATGATCAAGAGAGGGATGCAGAGGCTTAAGAGAATGATGCAGAGGCTGAAGAGAGTGTTGCAAAGGCTTAAGAGAGGGATGCAGAGCCTCAAGCGAGTGATGCAGAGGTTCAAGAGAGTGATGCAGAGGCTCAAGAGAATGATGCAGAGGCTTAAGAGAGGGATGCAGAGGCTCAAGAGAGGGATGTAGAGGCTCAAGAGAGTGATGCAGAGGCTTAAGTCTTGAGCCTCTGCATCCCTCTCTTAAGCCCTGCAACACTCTCCTCAGCCTCTGCATCAATATCTTAAGCCTCTGCATCTCTCTTTAATCATCTGCATTACTCTCGTAAGCCTCTGCATCACTCTCATGAGCCTCTGCATAACTCTCTTCTGCCTCGGCATCACTCTCTTGAGCCTCTGCATCCCTCTCTTCAGTCTCTGCAACACTCTCTTCAGCCTCTGCATCACTCTCTTAGCCTCTGAATCCCTCTCTTGAGGCCTCTGCATCACTTTCTCGAGCTTCTGCATCACTCTCCTGATCCTCTGCATCAATCTCTTAAGCCTCTGCATCACTCTCTTGAAACTCTGCATAACTCACTTGAGCTTCTGCATCACTCTCTTCAGCCTCTGCATCACTCTCCTAATCCTCTGCTTCCCTCTCGTGATCCTCTGCATCACTCTTTTGAGCCTCGGCATCACTCTCTTAATCCTCTGGATCACTCTCTTGAGCCTCTGCATCACTCTCTTGAGCCTCTACATCACTCTCTTGAGCCTCTGCATCACTCTCTTCAGCCTCTGCATCACTCTCTTATGCCTCTGCATCCCTCTCTTGATCCTCTGCATCACTCTCTTGAGCCTCTGCATCATTCTCTTGAGAATCTGCATCCCTCTCTTAAGCCTCTATATCATTCTCTTGACCCACTGCATCACTCTGTTGAGCCTCTGCCTCACTCTCTTAAGCCTCTGCATCTCTCTCTTCAGCGTTTGCATCACTCTCTGGAGCCTCTGCATCCCTCTCTTGAGCCTCTGCATCACTCCCATGACCCTCTGCACCCCTCTCTTGTGCTTCTTTATTCCTCACTTGAGCCTCTGCATCCCTCTCTGAGCCTCTGCATCACTCTCTTGAACTCCTGCATCCCACACACGAGCCTCTGCATCCCTCACTTGAGCCTTTGCATCACTCTCTTAAGCCTCTGCATCCCTCTCTTGAGCCTCTGCATCACTCTCTCGAGCCTCTGCATCACTCTCTTGAGCCTCTGCATCACTCTCTTGAGCCTCTGCATCACTCTCTTAAACCTCTGCATCCCTCTCTTGATCCTCTGCATCACTCTCTTGAGCCTCTGCATCATTCTCTTTAGCCTCTACATCCCTCTCTTAAGCCTCTACATCATTCTCTTGAGCCCATGCATCACTCTCCTGAGCCTCTGCATCACTCTCTTAAGCCTCTGCATCTCTCCCTACAGCCTCTGCATCACTCTCTTGATCCTCTGCATCACTCTCTTGAGCCTCTGTATCATTCTCTTAAGCCTCTGCATCCCTCTATTGAGCCTCTGCAACACTCTCAAGTGCCTCTGCATCTTTCTCTTGTGCCTCTGCATCCCTCACTTTAGCCTCTGCATCCCTGACTTTAGCCTCTGCATCCCTCTCTTGAGCCTCTGCATCCATCTCTTGAGCCTCTGCATCCCTCTCTTAAGCCTCTGCATCACTCTCTTGAGCCTCTCCATTACTCTCTTGAGCCCCTGCATCCCTCTCTTGAGCTTCTGCATCACTCTCTTGAGCCTCTGCATCACCGAATTAGGCCATTATCATCAAATGAGGCCATATTTTGCCTTTTTCCATGTTTTTGTGAATTATCAGTTTATTGTTATTAATTTATTATATATACGATAAAAATGATTTATTTAAATAAATAAAATTTATTATTTTTAAATAAATATTATTTATTTAAATAAATAAATAAAATATATAACAATTTTATATTTATAAATATATATATTTAAATATTGATCTGTATGGATATGGACCCTGTGGGCCAGGAGGTCATCTGTGTCCCCTCAGATGGTCTCCCTTATCACAGTTTGTGTCTATGGATGTGTGTGAGTGTGTGAGTGTGAGTGTCACTGTGAGTGTCCGGGTGAGTGTGGGTGTCCCTGTGAGTGTCCGGATGATTATGTCTCCGGTTACATCTGTGGTTTCAGGAGGCCATCTGTGTCCCCTCAGATGGCCCCTTATCACAGTCTATGGATGTGTGTGTGTGAGTGTCCCTGTGAATGTTCGGATAAGTGTGTGTGTGTGAGTGTCCGGATTTATGTGAGGTTTGGTTTCAGGAACCATTTGTGTCCATACTCCCCCAAATCTCCTCCCTTATTCCCACCGTGGGTTCGAATCCCAGGTGATTAGACCTACCCTAGGTCTATGAATCCAAGGTATCCGTATGAATCCGTGGGCCCAACGGATTTCACCCCTTCTCCACTTTCCTAGGGCCAGGCCAGTTCCAGCTATCCAGGGAACCTGTCGAAACAGAGGCAGCTACAGGAGGGGACACACAAATATTTGTGCCCTGCAGTTACACAGCCGTTCCGACAGGCTCGATCGCAATCTATCCAGATGAGAACACGTTCTCCTCCGACTAGACCACGCTGGAGTCGCTGTATGTTTAAAATTTGGTTCCTTTATTTATAGTTAGTATTTTTGGTGTATTAATTGATTTGTTTTATATTTTTAATGACTTAGGTAGAGTGATTTAGGGAGTGGGGGGAGGTACTGGGGGAGGTGGTAGCGTGTGTAGTAGATTATACGAGATCGTGGTTAGTTAGTATTTATCTAGTTGTGTTCACCTAGTTGTTCTTGCGAGGGTTGAGCTCTGCTCTTTCGGCCCGCCTCTCAACTGTCAATCAATCAATTTTTACTAACTAATAAAAAAAAATTTCCACATACACACACCCAGGAAGCAGCCCGTAACAGGTGTCTAATGCCCAAGTACCAATGTACTGCTAGGTAAGAGGAGCATCAGAATGAATGAAACTCTGCTGATTTTCGTTTGCGCAATCACCGGGGGATCGAACTTTGACCCTAGCATTACGAGTCCAGAGCGCTGTCCACTCAGCTATAAAGCCCCCTAGTGTGTGCATTGGTGCAAAAGATAATTTGGGAGAGGTTAATGGAAAGGAATGATGTTTGGTGGCCTTGAAGTCACTGGAAGAGGGTTGCCAGTTATGAATTTAAATTATAAATTGATTAAGATAGGATATATATGCAAAAGACGTTGTGAGAGATAGTAAGAAAAGTGTTTCTGACTGAGGTTAGGTACTGTGTGGTTGACTTGTATGTTAGGAAAAAGAATATTTATAAGAAACATAGATGTTCTTTAGAAATGTTTGTTTGCAAATAGTTGCAAATTATTGGGTAAAAAACCAATGGTTACCGTACCTTGAACAAACACACGTGAGCACCATTAGTCGACGGGGGTCAGGGAGTGAGAGTCAACAGCGAAACAGTAACAAAAAATGTGACAATAATGGGAAACTATGTCATTCAAACGTATACATGTTAACCATATAAATTACAGTAACACTAAACGCGCGCATACGTACATATGTCAATCAATTTACATAAATAAACATTCACTAATATGTACTTTTAAAATGGACACATACAGATAATTACCGTACACATGTCAGTTTAATTACAGGTACACATAAACACATATAGCTTTACGTGTCTGTCGGTCATGACAATAATACACATGGATACGAACACAAAACAGTCCATTATCAACTAGTGTGTGTGTGTGTGTGTGTGTTTGTGTGTGTGTGTGTGTGTATTCTCTCCTGGTTCTGTTTGCAGGGGTTGAGCTCTGGCTGTTTGGTCCCGCCTCTGTGTGTATGTGTATGTATGTGTGTGTGCGTGTGTGTGTGTGTGTGTGTGTATTCTCAACTGGTTCTGTTTGCAGGGGTTGAGCTCTGGCTCTTTGGTCCCGCCTCTGTGTGTGTGTGTGTATGTGTGTGTGTGTGTGTGTGTGTGTGTTTTCTCCCCTGGTTCTGTTTGCAGGGGTTCAGCTCTGGCTCTTTGGTCCCGCCTCTGTGTGTGTGTGTGTGTGTGTGTGTGTGTGTGTGTGTGTGTGTGTGTGTGTGTGTGTGTGTGTGTGTGTGTGTGTGTGTGTGTGTGTGTGTGTGTGTGTGTGTGTGTGTGTGTGTGTGTGTGTGTGTGTGTGTGTGTGTGTGTGTGTGTGTGTGTGCGCGCGTGTGTGTGTGTGTGTGTGTGTGTGTATTCACCTAGTTGTATTCACTTAGTTGTGTTTGCGGGGGTTGAGCTTTGCTCTTTCGGCCCGCCTCTCAACTGTCAATCAACTGTTTACTAACTACACTAACTACTTTTTTTTTTTTTTTTTCACACCACACACACACACCCCAGGAAGCAGCCAGTGACAGCTGACTAACTCCCAGGTACCTATTTACTGCTAGGTAACAGGGGCATTCAGGGTGAAAGAAACTTTGCCCATTTGTTTCTGCCTCGTGCGGGAATCGAACCCGCGCTACAGAATTACGAGTCCTGCGCGCTATCCACCAGGCTACGAGGCCCCCTGAACAGTCGAATCAGGATAAAGAATATCTTTCGATTTGCTATTGCATCAACCGGGATTCGATCGGGGACCATTAGGATTATAACCAACGAACTCTCTCCATTTAGACGCTAGGCCTCCAGTTTGTGTGTGTGTGTGTGTGTGTGTGGGTGTGTGTGTGTGTGTTTTATCATTATATTTACTATATGTATCTGCAGAATCGAGTTATTAGCTCTTAGACCCCGCCTATCAAATAAATGTATTTATCCTCTTGTATATCTACTACATCTATTTCTCTCTAACTAACACACACACAAATACACACACACACACACACACACACACACACACACACACACACACACACACACACACACACACACACACACACACACACACACACACACACACACACACACACACACACACACACACACACACACACACACACACACACACACACACACATACACACACACACACACACACACACACACACACACACACACACACACACACACACACACACACACACACACACACACACACACACACACACACACACACACACACGCACGCACACACACACACACACACACACACACACACACACACACACACACACACACACACACACACACACACACACACACACAAAACTGGAGGCCTAGCGTCTAAATGGAGAGAGTTCGTTGGTTATAATCCTAATGTTCCCCGATCGAATCCCGGTTGATGCAATAGCAAATCGAAAGATATTCTTTATCCTGATTCGACTGTTCACCTAGCACAAATGTATCCATCAATGTATCCATCTATCTTTCGACTTATATCTGTCAATCCATCAATCTATCTTCCCATTAAACCAACCATTTATCATTATATACATCTATCTATCTATGAATCCGTCCATCAACTCATCTTTCTATCCATCCATATAGTCATCTGTCTTTCCGTACATCAACTTATCTATGCATCCGTCTATCCGTCAATATATATATTTAGCTATCAATGTATCCATCCATCTATATACCTATATAAATTTTCCATTAATCTATCCATTTATCATAACCATCTATCAACACCCTCCCCACTCCCTCTCCTATTTTACTACCAAACTCCCTCCTCTCGTTCTGGCACCTTCTCCTTCCCTTTTCCTCCCTCTCATAAACCTGCTCATCCTCCATCCTTCTGCCCTTCCCACTCCCGCCCCTATCCCATCCCTCCCTTCCCATCGTCTTCCCTCTCGCCGCAGATCCATCCCTTCGTTCTCATTCCTTCCGACGCTTCTCACTGTCGCCCTTCCCTCTGTTTTTCCTCCCTCCCGTTGCTAGTCCTTTAGTCCGTTGAGCCTCTGCATCACTCTCTGGAGCCTCTGCATTACTCTCTTGAGCCTCTGCATCACTCTCTTAAGCCTCTGCATCTCTCTCTTCAGCCTCTGCATCACTCTCTTGAGCCTCTGCATCACTCACTTAAGCCTCTGCATCTCTCTCTTCAGCCTCTGCATCACTCTCTTTATCCTCTGCATCACTCTCGTAAGCCTCTGCATCACTCTCTTGAGCCTCTCCATTACTCTCTTGAGCCCCTGCATCCCTCTCTTGAGCTTCTGCATCACTCTCTTGAGCCTCTGCATCACCGAATTAGGCCATTATCATCAAATGAGGCCATATTTTGCCTTTTTCCATGTTTTTGTGAATTATCAGTTTATTGTTATTAATTTATTATATATACGATAAAAATGATTTATTTAAATAAATAAAATTTATTATTTTTAAATAAATATTATTTATTTAAATAAATAAATAAAATATATAACAATTTTATATTTATAAATATATATATTTAAATATTGATCTGTATGGATATGGACCCTGTGGGCCAGGAGGTCATCTGTGTCCCCTCAGATGGTCTCCCTTATCACAGTTTGTGTCTATGGATGTGTGTGAGTGTGTGAGTGTGAGTGTCACTGTGAGTGTCCGGGTGAGTGTGGGTGTCCCTGTGAGTGTCCGGATGATTATGTGTCCGGTTACATCTGTGGTTTCAGGAGGCCATCTGTGTCCCCTCAGATGGTCTCCCTTATCACAGTCTATGGATGTGTGTGTGTGAGTGTCCCTGTGAATGTTCGGATAAGTGTGTGTGTGTGTGTGTGTGTGTGAGTGTCCGGATTTATGTGAGGTTTGGTTTCAGGAACCATTTGTGTCCCTACTCCCCCAAATCTCCTCCCTTATTCCCACCGTGGGTTCGAATCCCAGGTGATTAGACCTACCCATCCCATCGTCTTCCCTCTCGCCGCAGATCCATCCCTTCCTTTTCCGACGCTTCTCACTGTCGCCCTTCCCTCTGTTTTTCCTCCCGTTGCTAGTCCTTTAGTCCGTTGAGCCTCTGCATCACTCTCTGGAGCCTCTGCATTACTCTCTTGAGCCTCTGCATCACTCTCTTAAGCCTCTGCATCTCTCTCTTCAGCCTCTGCATCACTCTCTTGAGCCTCTGCATCACTCACTTAAGCCTCTGCATCTCTCTCTTCAGCCTCTGCATCACTCTCTTTATCCTCTGCATCACTCTCTTGAGCCTCTGCATTACTCTTCTGCACCACTCTCTTAAGCCTCTGCATCTCTCTCTTCAGCCTCTGCATCACTCTCTTTAGCCTCTGCATCACTCTCTTGAGTCTCTGCATCACTCTCTGAGCCTCTGCATCACTCTCTGGAGCCTCAGCATCTCTCTCTTGAGCCTCTGCATCACTCTCTTGAGCCTCTGAATCACTCTCTAGAGCCTCTGCATTCACTCTCTTGAGCCTCTGCATCACTCTCTGGAGCTTCAGCATCTCTCTCTTGAGCCTCTGCATCACTCTCTTGAGCCTCTGAATCACTCTCAAGAGCCTCTGCATCACTCTCATAAGCCTCTGCTTCCCTCTCTTGACCCTCTGCATCACTCTCTTGAGCCTCTGCATCGCTCTCTTGATCCTCTGCATCCTCTCTTCAGCCTCTGCATCCCTCTCTTGAGCCTCTGCATCACTCTCTTAAGCCTCTGCATCACTCTCTTGAGCCTCTGCATCACTCTCTTGATCCTCTGCATCACTCTCTTGAGCCTCTGCATCCCTCACTTGAGCCTCTGCATCCCTCACTTGAGCCTCTGGATCACTCTCTTGAGCCTCTGCATCACTCTCTTGAGCCTCTGCATCACTCTCCTGAGCCTCGGCATCCCTCTTTTGATCCTCTGCATCACTCTCTTGAGCCTCTGCATCATTCTCTTGAGCCTCTGCATCCCTCTCTTAAGCCTCTACATCACTCTCTTGGGACTCTGCATCCCTCTCTTAAGCCTCTACATCGCTCTCTGGAGTCTCTGCATCTCTCTCTGGAGCCTCAGCATCCCTATCTTGAGGGATGCTGAGGCTCGAGGCTCGAGAGAGTGATGCAGAGGCCTGAAGAGAGGGATTCAGAGGCTTAAGAGAGTGATGCAGAGGCTGAAGAAAGTGTTGAAGAGGCTCAAGAGAGGGACGCAGAGGCTCAAGAGAGTGATGCAGAGGCTCAGGAGAGTTATGCAGAGTCTCAAGAGAGTGATGCAGAGGCTTACGAGAGTGATGCAGATGATCAAGAGAGGGATGCAGAGGCTTAAGAGAATGATGCAGAGGCTGAAGAGATTGTTGCAGAGGCTTAAGAGAGGGATGCAGAGCCTCAAGCGAGTGATACAGAGGTTCAAGAGAGTGATGCAGAGGCTCAAGAGAATGATGCAGAGGCTTAAGAGAGGGATGCAGAGGCTCAAGAGAGGGATGTAGAGGCTCAAGAGAGTGATGCAGAGGCTTAAGTCTTGAGCTTCTGCATCCCTCTCTTCAGTCTCTGCAACACTCTATTCAGCCTCTGCATCACTCTCGTAAGCCTCTGAATCCCTCTCTTGAGGCCTCTGCATCACTCTTCGAGCTTCTGCATCACTCTCCTGATCCTCTGCATCAATCTCTTCAGCCTTTGCATCACTCTCTTGAACCTCTGCATAACTCTCTTGAGCCTTTGCATCACTCTCTTCAGCCTCTGCATCACTCTCCTAATCCTCTGATTCCCTCTCGTGATCCTCTGCATCACTCTCTTGAGCCTCGGCATCACTCTCTTAATCCTCTGGATCACTCTCTTGAGCCTCTGCATCACTCTCTTGAGCCTCTACATCACTCTCTTGAGCTTCTGCATCACTCTCTTCAGCCTCTGCATCACTCTCTAATGCCTTTGCATCCCTCTCTTGATCCTCTGCATCACTCTCATGAGCCTCTGCATCATTCACTTGAGAATCTGCATCCCTCTCTTAAGCCTCTACATCATTCTCTTGACCCTCTGCATCACTCTGTTGAGCCTCTGCCTCACTCTCTTAAGCCTCTGCATCTCTCTCTTCAGCCTTTGCATCACTCTCTGGACCCTCTGCACCCCTCTCTTGTGCCTCTTTATTCCTCACTTGAGCCTCTGCATCCCTCTCTTGAGCCTCTGCATCATTCTCTTGAACTCCTGCATCCCACACATGAGCCTCTGCATCCTTCACTTGAGCCTTTGCATCACTCTCTTAAGCCTCTGCATCCCTCTCTTGAGCCTCTGCGTCACTCTCAAGACCCTCTGCATCCCTTTCTTGTGCCTCTGCTTTCCTCACTTGAGCCTCTGCATCCCTTTCTTGAGCCCCTGCATCCCTCTCTTGAGCCTCTGAATCACTCTGCTGAGCCTCTGCATCCCTCTCTTAAGCCTCTGCATCATTCTGTTGAGTCTCTGCATCACTCTCTTGAGCCTCTGCATCATTCTCTTCAGCCTCTGCATCCCTCTCTTAAGCCTCTGCATCATTCTCTTCAGCCTCTGCATCCTTCTCTTAAACCTCTGCATCATTCTCTTCAGCCTCTGCATTCCTCTCTGTAGCCTCTGCATCACTCTTATAAGCATCTGCATCGCTCTCGTAAGCCTCTGAATCTCTCTGTTGAGCCTCTGCATCACTCTTGAGCCTCTCCATCATTTTTTTGAGCCTCTGCATCCTCTCTTAAGCCTCTCCAACACTCTCTTCAGCCCCTGCACCACTCCCTTAAGCCTCTGCATCCCTTTTTTGAGCCTCTGCACCACTTTCTTAAGCCTCTGCATCCCTTTCTTGAGCCTTTGCATCACTCTGTTGAACTCCTGCATCCCTCTCCTGAGCCTCTGCGTCACTCTCAAGAGCCTCTGCATCCCTCTCTTGTGCCTCTGCATCCCTCACTAGAGCCTCTGCATTCGTCTGCTGAGCCCCTGCATCCCTCTCATGAGCCTCTGCATCCTCTCATGAGCCTCTGCATAACTCTCATGAGCCTTTGCATCACTCTCTTCTGCATCACTCTCTGAGCCTCTGCATCACTCTCTTAAACCTCTGCATCCCTCTCTTGATCCTCTGCATCACTCTCTTGAGCCT
>NW_027190094.1:5000-54896 GCF_040958095.1 Procambarus clarkii
GTCCTGCAGCTGTGGTCCAGTGGTAAAGTGTATATAAGTGATGCGTATTCTTGGAGTTGCGAGTTCAAACCCGGATTAAGCTATATATATATATATATATATATATATATATATATATATATATATATATATATATATAAAACAACATGTTTTGTTTTGGTTGTTTGTTTTTGTATAAAGCCTCACACACTATATTAAGCGAGTTTGTTTTAAACATGACATACATATTAATTCATTTTACCAGGCCTTATTCCACACAACTCCGTGAATTTCCCGTGGAGCCAGCCATTCAAACAAAAACAAACGAAACAAAACAAAACAAAACAAAAAACATTATTGCCAACAGCATTTGGTGTTCCCAGGCGGTCACCCATCCAAGTACTAACCAAACCCAACGTTGCTTAACTTCGCTGATCGGACGAGAAGCGGTGTTCTCAACGTGGTATGGCCGTTGGCATGAGACTGCCTACACATTGTGGCTAATAACCAACTCTTTTTAGTCATCACGGCAGGATACGGACCTTCTTGTGGTGTCTTAATGGTAATTGTATCCTAACATATTTTTGTCTCCTTGGCATGGATATTTAACATCGTTTATTCAGTCTTGGGTTTATGTTCTTTCGCCATTTACAGACATTTTACATCTACCTACTTCCTCAGCCTGCCCTGCCAATTTCTAATGAATTTGTGGATTTTCTTTTGTAATACATACATGTGTGTGCTCATCTGCTCTTCAGTTTTTATGATATTTGTCTCATCTGTCCTGCTTTATGATACTTTTACAAAGAACATGAACAAATGCTTCTATTTTAGAGAAGATATGGGATCCAGGTTTCGGAGCCGTAAAACCAACCGTTGTGATTGGTGGACGAGTTGCCAGGTTGCAGCTTCTGTACCGTGCCGGCACATAAATAGGTTCGGCTCAAGCGGCGGCAGCATCATTCCCCCGTGACTGTCTGAGCGTCTCTCATCACCTTGGTTATCTCATCATCATCATGGTAGAAGCAAAGCCTACCAAGAAGGCTGCGGCTGCTGCTGTGGTGGCCACCACCAGGAAACCTCGCGTCCAGGTTGCTCACCCGAAAACTAGTCAAATGGTTCTAGCCGCGGTCGCAGCACTCAAAGACCGTAAGGGCTCGTCTCTACAAGCAATCAAGAAGTACGTTGTTGCCAACAACAAAGTCGAGGCTGCCAAGATCGCCATTTACATCCGAAGATTTCTCAAGAAAGCAGTGGCTGACGGCATTCTTGTTCAGACCAAGGGAAGTGGAGCTAGTGGATCATTCAAGCTGGCCGTAGCAGAGAAGAGGGCCGTTCTAACTCCCAAGAAAGCCACCACAACCAAGAAACCATCTACAGCAGCAAAGAAGGCCGTGGTAACTCCCAAGAAAGCCGCCACAAGCAACAAACCACCTACAGCCTTGAAAAAGAAGCAGCAGCAGCAGCTTGTTGTTGGGAACAAAAAGCCCAAAATAAAGAGAGCTTCAAAATCTCCCAAACCACCCAAGGCAAAGAAAGCTGTCAAGAAAACAACAAAGGCAAAATAAACGATGACATGCAAGCAGCATGAATACACATGACAATAAACATCCAGGCCTCCCCCCTCAGTGGAGGGGCCTCATATGATTCCAAAAAGAGTTTAGTTTTGTAGACAAATAAATCATTACTTTTGGGGTAGATTTACTCTGTATATTATATATATATATATATATATATATATATATATATATATATATATATATATATATATATATATATATATATATATATATATATATATTTATATATACACATGGGTGAGGTGATATGGTACCAAAGTTTTGGGTAAGGTGATTGACATTTACACAAGATAAAACACGAACCAATGGGAATAAAAACATAAGAATGGAAGTAACTGCAGAAGGCCTATTGGCCCATAACACAAGCACTTCCTCTTGATGCTTCTATATTGGTTCGGAGTCTTGAAGCATATATATATATATATATATATTATATATATATATATATATATATATATATATATATATATATATAATATAATATATAATATATATATATATATATTATATATATATATATATATATATATATATATATATATATATATATATATGCACACAAAACTAAATAGTCTTGTTAGACAAATTGCCCCTATTAGAGGCAAGTTGACTAACAAGCCGAATGACTGCAATTGTTTTGAATTTGAGTTAAATCTAACATAGAAATGTAATCAAACCTAACCTAACCTATGCTAACCCAAGCTAAGCTAACCTAACCTAACCTAAGCTAACCCAAGCTAAGCTAAGCTAACCTAACCTAACCTAACCTAACCTAAGCTAACCTAACCTAACCTAACCTAACCTAACCTAACCTAACCCAGCAATTCATGATCTTAATATAATACTGTTAATTGGATAAACCAATTTGGAAAGAAATGTTCGAAAATAACAAAATTAACTGTGCTTGTTAGGAAAATTGGGCCTTGCATACTTGTCCCAATAGTGTGGTTCTCGCTTTTAGGTACGACATAAACGTATACCTAAGTTGAGAGAGAAAAAGATTCGCACTCAAACATGCATATCGATTGCCAGTCCTGAATTCTGGGTAGATATTCGTGTCCTCCCTTTTCATTTACCATCATTTGGATACTATCAAAACAGCTCTGAGAAGGATAAAATGAATAAAACGGGTAGCTCACTCATGTAAAAAGGAAGAGTTGGGAAAGATCTCTCTCTCTCTCTCTCTCTCTCTCCCCCTCACCCCCCACCAATGATCCTGCTCTGCTAGTATATAACGTAACAAACCTTCCCCCCCCCCCCCTCCCTCCCCAATCAGAGTCCCTTTAAGCATGCGAGGATAAAAAATAGATTTCATAAGACCCAATGTGCTAGCTGATATCAAAACAATTTATGTTATCGTCTATTAAGCCCTTCAGTAAAAAAGTATAGGGACCTAATTAGGTCCCGTTTTGAGGTGGTGGTGGGTGGAATCGATGGATTAGCCAAGCTCTTATCCGCCGAATCCGTAGAGGGTACGACCCTGGCGCTTCAGAGCGTACACCACGTCCATAGCAGTGACGGTCTTCCTCTTGGCGTGTTCCGTGTAGGTTACAGCATCACGGATGACGTTCTCGAGGAACACCTTCAGGACGCCACGGGTCTCTTCGTAGATGAGACCCGAAATACGCTTCACGCCGCCACGACGAGCTAAGCGACGAATAGCGGGCTTGGTGATGCCCTGGATGTTGTCACGTAGCACCTTACGATGACGCTTGGCGCCACCCTTTCCGAGTCCCTTGCCTCCCTTGCCGCGTCCAGTCATGGTGTTGAAGTTGTGTGAATCGAATTGACGAATGCCCGCACGATTTCCCGACTATATCCCATCAAGCGGACGTACTAGTAGCATTGCAACTCCTGCCTGCCCTTACTTTACGCTTGTGGTCGAGTAGACACGGCTTTCTCACAACGCTTTCAAAACTGCAGTTGCCTACTCGTCTGTTTCACGTCCCTGTGAAATGACTTTTGCACAAATCCAAAAAATAGAGCAAAATCAGCGATAATAGTGATTGAGGTGAGCCGCCTGTTGGCTGCAGCCAGAGGAAGGAGGGGAGGGGCAACGGGGTGACGTAGGCGAGTCGAGCAGCCAATGGCGCTCGAGCAAGCGCCTCGAGACGGCGTATATAAGCAAAAATTTTTCGGCGCCGGCCATCACAAACCACAGTTGTTCACCATGGCTCGCACCAAGCAGACTGCTCGCAAGTCCACGGGAGGCAAGGCTCCTCGTAAGCAGCTGGCCACCAAGGCAGCACGCAAGTCTGCTCCTGCCACAGGGGGTGTGAAGAAGCCTCACCGTTACAGGCCCGGAACGGTCGCCCTGCGTGAGATCCGTCGTTACCAGAAGAGCACCGAGTTGCTCATCAGGAAACTTCCCTTCCAGCGTCTGGTGCGCGAGATTGCCCAGGACTTCAAGACCGATCTTCGCTTCCAGTCGTCTGCCGTCATGGCTTTACAGGAGGCATCCGAGGCTTACCTGGTCGGTCTCTTCGAGGACACTAACCTCTGTGCCATCCACGCCAAGCGTGTCACCATCATGCCAAAGGACATTCAGCTTGCTCGCCGTATCCGTGGAGAGCGTGCATAAGCTAAATCGACCACCCTAGTATACACCAAACTCGGCCCTTCTCAGGGCCAAAATATCCTTCTAAGGAGATTTCAGACATTCCTAGCATAATTTAGGTGTCATACATACATGTGATATCAATAAATCAAGTCATTTGTAGTACAACCTGTTCTCTTACAAACAAAACGCCGTCGCTTTTCACTCTTATGCACTGTCAAGGATCACCCCCCCCCCCCCCCCCAAAATAAAAATTGTCATACTGTACTAGAAATAAAAGCAGCTTGTATAAGTGACATATACTGTCCAGTCCTGTTTTATTCTGTTTTCGGTCCTCTGGCTTAATCTGTTAAGTTAGGAGATGACATTTTAAATTAACCGTTTTCTTGACATTTTCAAACCTAAGAGGGTGGCCTGCATAGTAATCCTAATGTGGAACATAACAATGAATCTCTAATCTCTAGAAAAAAGATACCGAGTGCTTATATGTGTTGAGAGAGAGAGAGAGAGAGAGAGAGAGAGAGAGAGAGAGAGAGAGAGAGAGAGAGAGAGAGAGAGAGAGAGAGAGAGAGAGAGAGAGAGAGAGACACACAGACAAGATAGACAAGACAGACAGACAGACAGACAGACAGACAGACAGACAGACAGACAGACAGACAGACAGGCAGGCAGGCAGGCAGACAGACAGACAGACAGACAGACAGACAGACAGACAGACAGACACTGAGAGAGAGAAACACACACAGACAGTTTCATAAATATTCTCATTTTATAGCTATTTGCTTTCAGTGACAGAGGTTTTTGTTATAATAGTATTGGTGTCTAACACTCACAATCTCTTTAGAAATTAAAGTGTGGCTCCAATGGAGCCGAGTTTGTTGGTTTGAGGCCAAGCCACCACCACAGGGCAGTAAGTAAGCCGTTTACTTGGAGGAGGTGTACTTGGTGACGGCCTTAGTGCCCTCAGAGACGGCGTGCTTGGCCAGTTCTCCGGGCAACAGGAGCCTTACAGCCGTCTGGATCTCCCGACTGGTAATGGTGGAACGCTTGTTGTAGTGGGCCAGGCGAGAAGCCTCGGCGGCGATGCGCTCGAAGATGTCGTTCACGAACGAGTTCATGATCGACATGGCTTTGGAAGAGATACCAGTGTCGGGGTGGACCTGCTTCAGCACTTTGTAGATGTAGATGCTGTAGCTCTCCTTCCTCCTGCGCTTCTTTTTCTTATCGCCCTTGGCAATGGCCTTCTGGGCCTTTCCGGCCTTCTTGGCAGCCTTTCCAGATGCCTTGGGTGGCATGATGATGCTCGTGCTGGCTGGCGTTGCGATACAATAATGAACTTTTGCGCGAGGCGAGCTTTCCTTTTATATCCCGCTCGCGACTCAGCTCAGAGCGGGTCGCGTGGCGGAGCGCGCTGATTGGTCAGTGGCGGGCTCCCTTGATCCTGAGCGGGGTATATAACACGAAGCTCGATCTGCGAGCCCGCATAAAACACCACAAACCCACAACAGCAGCAGCAATGTCAGGACGCGGCAAGGGAGGCAAAGTGAAGGGCAAGTCAAAGTCTCGCTCCAGCAGGGCCGGACTTCAGTTCCCCGTGGGCAGAATTCACCGTCTGCTGCGTAAGGGCAACTACGCCGAACGCGTCGGTGCTGGCGCTCCTGTCTACCTGGCAGCCGTCATGGAATACCTCGCTGCCGAAGTTCTGGAGCTCGCCGGTAACGCCGCACGTGACAACAAGAAGACCCGTATCATCCCACGTCACTTGCAGTTGGCCATCCGCAACGACGAAGAACTCAACAAACTTCTGTCTGGCGTAACCATTGCACAGGGAGGTGTTCTTCCAAACATTCAGGCAGTTCTTTTGCCAAAGAAGACAGAGAAGAAGTAAGCACTTCTGCCACCCACCACGACAAATACCATAACCAGGCTCCATCCGGAGCCACACACACTTTAATAGAGAGATTCAAGTAGACAATCAACTTTCAAACATTAATAATAACATTTATATTGATTTCATTTGGAATGTGTACATAACAAACAAACAAACAAAACAAAATTATAGGGGATATTCAGCATCACTTGGAATATTAACCAATCATATAAATCCAATATATATTTTATATTTTACTTTAAGCGAGGAATTCATATTCTATTAATTTTTAATCATACAAATGAACAAAAGCAATTCTTCACTAGACGTAATGAATGAATAAATGATCAAGGTTTTAATGTGTTTCATGAATATATTATATATATATATATATATATATATATATATATATATATATATATATATATATATATATATATATATATTAATACTTGTGAACCAGAATATGTTTGAGCAGCAGCGATCGTGCCTGCCATTGGCCGAAGTGCAACAATTCAAATAATTTAAAGGGCCTGCTCGGGTATATAAGAGAGGCTGGGAGACTGGGGCCGGTGGTGGGTGATGGGTGATGAGTGATGGTGTGGTGTGGTATGGTGTTGTTAAGAGTTGATTTACGGCCAGCCAGCCAGCTGCAGCCAAGGCAGGGCAGGGCAGGGCAAGGCAAGGCAAGGCAAGGCAAGGCAAGGCAAGGCAATAACAGAACAGGACAGGACAGGACAGGCAAGGCAAGGCAAGGCAAGGCAAGGCAAGCAGGCGGGCGGGCAGGCGGGCGGGCGGGCAGGCGGGCGGGCGGGCGGGCGGGCGGGCGGGCGGGCGGCCAGCCAGCCCAGCCAGCCAGCCAGCCAGCCAGGCAGGCAGGCAGGCAGGCAGGCAGGCAGGCAGGCAGGCAGGCAGGCAGCCAGCCAGCCAGCCAGCCAGCCAGCCAGCCAGCCAGCCAGCCAGCCAGCCAGCCAGCCAGCCAGCCAGCCAGCCAGCCAGCCAGCCACTCCCACTTTGTATTTATATGCATTCAATTTATATTCAAACATTATATATGTTAAGGGCCTAGTTTTAGTGTTTATTTTAAAAATGACAAACATCGAGTCGTTTTACCAGTCCTTTAGCGTTAACAGTGATGCATTTTAAAACTGAACAGAAATCACCTTTTCTGGATATATCAAATATCGAATCCGCTTAATGTGCCTACAATTCAATCATTCAAAAAATACATAATTTACATCATGCCTTTTCATAGAACAGACAATAAGATTTGAGACAATAAGAACTTTACTTTTATAACTAAAGTTGCACAATTATACCAACTCTATGGTGGCTGGGTGGTAAGGTGTGTGGCTGGTGTTTTGGAAGTCGCGAGTTCAAACGACCCAATGGGAGTACTTTTTTTTTTTGCCATACAATCTTCCTAATACTATTATGTAGGTGTGTGTGTGTGTGTGTGTTTTTATTCATTCTTTGGTTTTATAGATGACATACATATTGACTCCTTTTACCGGTCCTTAATTAGGCTCTGGGGAAGCAATGGTGGTGGTGCATTTAAAACTAAACCAAAAATCACCAGTTCTGGACGCGTCAAATATCATATCCGCTTAATGTGTCTACAACCTAATTACTTAAAACTACACTATTTAATTCATTCATATCATGTGCATATTGGTCATTATGCTCATACAACCGACATCAAAATTTATTTTCATTATTAGAATCATACATTTCATCAAGTAATACAGATACAAAGAGATTTTCTTTCTGAGAAGACCGTTAGTATTGGCTGGCTGGCAGGCAGGCAGGCATTTGAGGGTTATTATTTCGCCTGTTGATTGGGGGGAGGGTTGATGTGTTAGGGGGTTTTCGGTTAGGTGTGGTGGTGGTGATTGGTGGTGATTGGTGGTGATTGGTGGTGGTGGTGATTGGTGGTGAGTAGTGGTGGTGGTGGTGAGTAGTGGTAGTGGTGGTGGTGGTGGTGGTGGTGGTGGTAGTAGGTGGGAGGGGGGGGGGGGGAAGGGGACTGATGGTCTGTGGATTCCTTCTCCGTACCCCTTACATATAAGCAAAAACATGCCTTCCTGTGGGTATAGAAACATTAACACAAATTATATATGTAACTGATATTGTAGCCTTTTAAACAGAAAAGATTTGTACATACAAATACTTTTAAATTATCATTTATTTGTGGAAATGGCATTTACGTCATTAAATTGATACCTCAGCATCAAGCTTGTGTCCTGCAGCTGTGGTCCAGTGGTAAAGTGTATATAAGTGATGCGTATTCTTGGAGTTGCGAGTTCAAACCCGGATTAAGCTATATATATATATATATATATATATATATATATATATATATATATATATATATATATATAAAACAACATGTTTTGTTTTGGTTGTTTGTTTTTGTATAAAGCCTCACACACTATATTAAGCGAGTTTGTTTTAAACATGACATACATATTAATTCATTTTACCAGGCCTTATTCCACACAACTCCGTGAATTTCCCGTGGAGCCAGCCATTCAAACAAAAACAAACGAAACAAAACAAAACAAAACAAAAAACATTATTGCCAACAGCATTTGGTGTTCCCAGGCGGTCACCCATCCAAGTACTAACCAAACCCAACGTTGCTTAACTTCGCTGATCGGACGAGAAGCGGTGTTCTCAACGTGGTATGGCCGTTGGCATGAGACTGCCTACACATTGTGGCTAATAACCAACTCTTTTTAGTCATCACGGCAGGATACGGACCTTCTTGTGGTGTCTTAATGGTAATTGTATCCTAACATATTTTTGTCTCCTTGGCATGGATATTTAACATCGTTTATTCAGTCTTGGGTTTATGTTCTTTCGCCATTTACAGACATTTTACATCTACCTACTTCCTCAGCCTGCCCTGCCAATTTCTAATGAATTTGTGGATTTTCTTTTGTAATACATACATGTGTGTGCTCATCTGCTCTTCAGTTTTTATGATATTTGTCTCATCTGTCCTGCTTTATGATACTTTTACAAAGAACATGAACAAATGCTTCTATTTTAGAGAAGATATGGGATCCAGGTTTCGGAGCCGTAAAACCAACCGTTGTGATTGGTGGACGAGTTGCCAGGTTGCAGCTTCTGTACCGTGCCGGCACATAAATAGGTTCGGCTCAAGCGGCGGCAGCATCATTCCCCGTGACTGTCTGAGCGTCTCTCATCACCTTGGTTATCTCATCATCATCATGGTAGAAGCAAAGCCTACCAAGAAGGCTGCGGCTGCTGCTGTGGTGGCCACCACCAGGAAACCTCGCGTCCAGGTTGCTCACCCGAAAACTAGTCAAATGGTTCTAGCCGCGGTCGCAGCACTCAAAGACCGTAAGGGCTCGTCTCTACAAGCAATCAAGAAGTACGTTGTTGCCAACAACAAAGTCGAGGCTGCCAAGATCGCCATTTACATCCGAAGATTTCTCAAGAAAGCAGTGGCTGACGGCATTCTTGTTCAGACCAAGGGAAGTGGAGCTAGTGGATCATTCAAGCTGGCCGTAGCAGAGAAGAGGGCCGTTCTAACTCCCAAGAAAGCCACCACAACCAAAACCATCTACAGCAGCAAAGAAGGCCGTGGTAACTCCCAAGAAAGCCGCCACAAGCAACAACCACCTACAGCCTTGAAAAAGAAGCAGCAGCAGCAGCTTGTTGTTGGGAACAAAAAGCCCAAATAAAGAGAGCTTCAAAATCTCCCAAAACCACCCAAGGCAAAGAAAGCTGTCAAGAAAACAACAAAGGCAAATAAACGATGACATGCAAGCAGCATGAATACACATGACAATAAACATCCAGGCCTCCCCCCTCAGTGAGGGGCCTCATATGATTCCAAAAAGAGTTTAGTTTTGTAGACAAATAAATCATTACTTTTGGGGTAGATTTACTCTGTATATTATATATATATATATATATATATATATATATATAATTATATATATTATATATATATATATATATAATATATATATATATATATATTATATATATATATACATGGGTGAGGTGATATGGTACCAAAGTTTTGGGTAAGGTGATTGACATTTACACAAGATAAAACACGAACCAATGGGAATAAAAACATAAGAATGGAAGTAACTGCAGAAGGCTATTGGCCCATAACACAAGCACTTCCTCTTGATGCTTCTATATTGGTCGGAGTCTTGAAGCTATAATATATATATAATTATATATATATATATATATATATATATATATATATAATATATATATATATATATATATATATATATATATATATATAATATATATATATATATATATATATATATATATATATATATATATATAATATATGCACACAAAACTAAATAGTCTTGTTAGACAAATTGCCCCTATTAGAGGCAAGTTGACTAACAAGCCGAATGACTGCAATTGTTTTGAATTTGAGTTAAATCTAACATAGAAATGTAATCAAACCTAACCTAACCTATGCTAACCCAAGCTAAGCTAACCTAACCTAACCTAAGCTAACCCAAGCTAAGCTAAGCTAACCTAACCTAACCTAACCTAACCTAAGCTAACCTAACCTAACCTAACCTAAACCTAACCTAACCCAGCAATTCATGATCTTAATATAATACTGTTAATTGGATAAACCAATTTGGAAAGAAATGTTCGAAAATAACAAAATTAACTGTGCTTGTTAGGAAAATTGGGCCTTGCATACTTGTCCCAATAGTGTGGTTCTCGCTTTTAGGTACGACATAAACGTATACCTAAGTTGAGAGAGAAAAAGATTCGCACTCAAACATGCATATCGATTGCCAGTCCTGAATTCTGGTAGATATTCGTGTCCTCCCTTTTCATTTACCATCATTTGGATACTATCAAAACAGCTCTGAGAAGGATAAATGAATAAAACGGGTAGCTCACTCATGTAAAAAGGAAGAGTTGGGAAAGATCTCTCTCTCTCTCTCTCTCTCTCTCCCCCTCACCCCCACCAATGATCCTGCTCTGCTAGTATATAACGTAACAAACCTTCCCCCCCCCCCCTCCCTCCCCAATCAGAGTCCCTTTAAGCATGCGAGGATAAAAAATAGATTTCATAAGACCCAATGTGCTAGCTGATATCAAAACAATTTATGTTATCGTCTATTAAGCCCTTCAGTAAAAAAGTATAGGGACCTAATTAGGTCCCGTTTTGAGGTGGTGGTGGGTGGAATCGATGGATTAGCCAAGCTCTTATCCGCCGAATCCGTAGAGGGTACGACCCTGGCGCTTCAGAGCGTACACCACGTCCATAGCAGTGACGGTCTTCCTCTTGGCGTGTTCCGTGTAGGTTACAGCATCACGGATGACGTTCTCGAGGAACACCTTCAGGACGCCACGGGTCTCTTCGTAGATGAGACCCGAAATACGCTTCACGCCGCCACGACGAGCTAAGCGACGAATAGCGGGCTTGGTGATGCCCTGGATGTTGTCACGTAGCACCTTACGATGACGCTTGGCGCCACCCTTTCCGAGTCCCTTGCCTCCCTTGCCGCGTCCAGTCATGGTGTTGAAGTTGTGTGAATCGAATTGACGAATGCCCGCACGATTTCCCGACTATATCCCATCAAGCGGACGTACTAGTAGCATTGCAACTCCTGCCTGCCCTTACTTTACGCTTGTGGTCGAGTAGACACGGCTTTCTCACAACGCTTTCAAAACTGCAGTTGCCTACTCGTCTGTTTCACGTCCCTGTGAAATGACTTTTGCACAAATCCAAAAATAGAGCAAAATCAGCGATAATAGTGATTGAGGTGAGCCGCCTGTTGGCTGCAGCCAGAGGAAGGAGGGGAGGGGCAACGGGGTGACGTAGGCGAGTCGAGCAGCCAATGGCGCTCGAGCAAGCGCCTCGAGACGGCGTATATAAGCAAAAATTTTTCGGCGCCGGCCATCACAAACCACAGTTGTTCACCATGGCTCGCACCAAGCAGACTGCTCGCAAGTCCACGGAGGCAAGGCTCCTCGTAAGCAGCTGGCCACCAAGGCAGCACGCAAGTCTGCTCCTGCCACAGGGGGTGTGAAGAAGCCTCACCGTTACAGGCCCGGAACGGTCGCCCTGCGTGAGATCCGTCGTTACCAGAAGAGCACCGAGTTGCTCATCAGGAAACTTCCCTTCCAGCGTCTGGTGCGCGAGATTGCCCAGGACTTCAAGACCGATCTTCGCTTCCAGTCGTCTGCCGTCATGGCTTTACAGGAGGCATCCGAGGCTTACCTGGTCGGTCTCTTCGAGGACACTAACCTCTGTGCCATCCACGCCAAGCGTGTCACCATCATGCCAAAGGACATTCAGCTTGCTCGCCGTATCCGTGGAGAGCGTGCATAAGCTAAATCGACCACCCTAGTATACACCAACTCGGCCCTTCTCAGGGCCAAAATATCCTTCTAAGGAGATTTCAGACATTCCTAGCATAATTTAGGTGTCATACATACATGTGATATCAATAAATCAAGTCATTTGTAGTACAACCTGTTCTCTTACAAACAAAACGCCGTCGCTTTTCACTCTTATGCACTGTCAAGGATCACCCCCCCCCCCCCCAAAATAAAAATTGTCATACTGTACTAGAAATAAAAGCAGCTTGTATAAGTGACATATACTGTCCAGTCCTGTTTTATTCTGTTTTCGGTCCTCTGGCTTAATCTGTTAAGTTAGGAGATGACATTTTAAATTAACCGTTTTCTTGACATTTTCAAACCTAAGAGGGTGGCCTGCATAGTAATCCTAATGTGGAACATAACAATGAATCTCTAATCTCTAGAAAAAAGATACCGAGTGCTTATATGTGTTGAGAGAGAGAGAGAGAGAGAGAGAGAGAGAGAGAGAGAGAGAGAGAGAGAGAGAGAGAGAGAGAGAGAGAGAGAGAGAGAGAGAGAGAGAGAGACACACAGACAGATAGACAAGACAGACAGACAGACAGACAGACAGACAGACAGACAGACAGACAGACAGACAGACAGGCAGGCAGGCAGACAGACAGACAGACAGACAGACAGACAGACAGACAGACACTGAGAGAGAGAAACACACACAGACAGTTTCATAAATATTCTCATTTTATAGCTATTTGCTTTCAGTGACAGAGGTTTTTGTTATAATTATTGGTGTCTAACACTCACAATCTCTTTAGAAATTAAAGTGTGGCTCCAATGGAGCCGAGTTTGTTGGTTTGAGGCCAAGCCACCACCACAGGGCAGTAAGTAAGCCGTTTACTTGGAGGAGGTGTACTTGGTGACGGCCTTAGTGCCCTCAGAGACGGCGTGCTTGGCCAGTTCTCCGGGCAACAGGAGCCTTACAGCCGTCTGGATCTCCCGACTGGTAATGGTGGAACGCTTGTTGTAGTGGGCCAGGCGAGAAGCCTCGGCGGCGATGCGCTCGAAGATGTCGTTCACGAACGAGTTCATGATCGACATGGCTTTGGAAGAGATACCAGTGTCGGGGTGGACCTGCTTCAGCACTTTGTAGATGTAGATGCTGTAGCTCTCCTTCCTCCTGCGCTTCTTTTTCTTATCGCCCTTGGCAATGGCCTTCTGGGCCTTTCCGGCCTTCTTGGCAGCCTTTCCAGATGCCTTGGGTGGCATGATGATGCTCGTGCTGGCTGGCGTTGCGATACAATAATGAACTTTTGCGCGAGGCGAGCTTTCCTTTTATATCCCGCTCGCGACTCAGCTCAGAGCGGGTCGCGTGGCGGAGCGCGCTGATTGGTCAGTGGCGGGCTCCCTTGATCCTGAGCGGGTATATAACACGAAGCTCGATCTGCGAGCCCGCATAAAAGATAAAGATAAAGACTCGCCAGCCAGCAGCCGCCGTGAGCAGACGTGCTCCCAGGAGCTCCCGCCCCTACAGGAGAAACTGAGCGTTGGCTCCGCCCACCTCACTCAGGATTGGTGCGCCAGCGAGCCAATCACAGCCGGCCGGCCGCGTAGCAGCCAGCCACACTCACTGCCAGTCGACTACTAGCTCTCTCGGCGTCAAGACACGCCGGGGCACCTGTACTGTGTCTCAACCTAGCTCTACTGACGCTTACAGCAGTATGATGTCCTAATAAAATAACTACCCATCCTCATCCTTCATCCCACACCCCTCCCCCCCCCATTCCCCACCCTCTCCTCCCCATTCTCTCCCTGCCTGTACCAAGACACACACACACACACTCACACAATACACAATGCATAACCTACTAATCATAGAATTAAGGAGTGAATAAGGCTGTCTTTCTAAACTGTTTCTACCTCTTGTATTTCGCCATTCCAAACGATCATTCCCGAGCGGTAGCCAAAACCGGGTTCTTGAAATTCTTGCGAAGGTTTGATCGGGCATCTAACAGCCTTGTAGCAGGCTTAGGCTATCGATAGGTTCAATTACCACCTTGTCTAGTAGCTCTAGTTGCCTAGCAACTAGAAGTTAGAGGCCTCGGCCTAACTAACACCCACCATCCACTTAGTCTACCTGGACACTTCACAGCACCCACCATAGTATAGATTAGATTAGGCTGCCTGGCCCACCAAGCTATGGCGACCAAAGTCAGATTCACAGACGAATCTGGCCGGGGTCGTACCCCAGCCCAACTACTTGAGGTGATCTACGAGGTCACCCAGATTACCTACAAAAATGTGTACAAAATAACGAATGGAGCCATCTTGTTGGTACCCAATGCAAACCTCCCAGACCTCCTTTCGTCAGACACCATGAACAAACTAAGGGAGAAGAATATCACTGTCTACCCCCCTGCCGAATTCCAAGCCCAGCGCACCATCTTTGTACATAGGATCCATGACATCATCATGGACCACTCAAATGATGAAATAATTGCAGAAATAGAGAGGAAAAACAGGGATGTCAAAATACTTCAGGCCCACAGATTCACAACCCAACGCAACAACCAAGTACTGAAACTTACTCTGGCTTCACCGGAGCAAGCAACGCAAGTCTGCACACAAGGCCTTTCTGCATTTGGCATCATGGCTGAACCTGACAAAATCCACCCACAGAGGTTTTACAAGCTCAAGCAATGCTTCAAATGCTTTCAGTATGACCACTATTCCAATGCATGTAACAATGGAACCCCCAAGTGCAGCAGGTGCACAGGGGAACACAGCTACAGGGAATGCACAAACCCAACACCCAAATGTGCTCTATGCAATGGTCCACACATTGCAATCTCGCATCTTTGTCCCCGCAGGCAAGAGGCAATCAAGCAATTGCATGAAACAGAGACAGCAGCCCGCCAACAGGCAGCTATTACCATCCCTGCCCCTCCTCCACCAGTAAATGCCTGGGGCATCCCTAACCAACAACAGGCCCAGTCGGTGGCCCAAGTGGGCCACCAAAGCACCCAACACCCCATAACCCCACGGTTATACCAGAGCAAACCCAGAATCAAACACAACAGGCCCCAACACCTAACTCTCTTGCACCAAACCCCGATCCCAAGCCCAGCTTAGGGGCCGAACTCCTAACATTTGCTCAAATCCAATTTCCAGACAACCCAGTGAAGCTCCTAGGTTTCTGGAACTCACTTAGGAAAGACAATGGCCTACCCCCTGTCCATATGTCCGAGGACTCGCTTGCCTACTTGACTCCTAACATCACAACAACCGCCGGCCAGGCCCAAGCACAACCCAACAACCCCAACCCTAGTACTCCTCGCCCCCTGGCTTCAACCAACGCCCAGGAGACTCCAAACTCCCTGAACAACCCCGGCCCCTCCACCCCGACATTCTGGGAAACACCTATGTCCACCCTTCCTGAACACTCCCACATCAGATCGTCCTCAAAGCTATCACAAACTCCCTTGCCATACGGAACCCCATCCGCCCTAGGAAATTTCGCTTCAAACATCGCAGCCCCACAACAATATATTCCACACAACGCTGCACCAAGAGGCCTAGGCCGAACAGCCGAACCCCATCCCCTGTGGACGGAGCAAGGGCAAGCAACCCCCACAACTCTTCACCAGAGAGCGACTCTAGCACCACGGATGTCGACATCATGAACAGCAGTGACACCGAGGACCCCCCAATGGCACAGCAACGTATGGTAAACCCCAACCCAACCAATCCCCGACCGGAACCAGGAACAAGACACCTGGCTCAACAGCTTTACCCCCCTCCTCCACAAACAGAAGCGACCAAACCGAATGTAACAACATTGGCACTACAGCCAAACAAACACTTCCGTCTCATAGTCAATAATGGGGATCACAATCCTTCAGGTGAACATCAGACACTTCTTCAACAACAGATACCTTCTCACTCTGGAAGTAGCCAGACTTAACCCAGATGTAATCTTACTCAATGAAACAGCGGCCAGACAGGACCAGCACATCTCCATCTGGGGATATTCCACCAGGGAAGTCAACAGGGTAGGTTCAGTGGGGTGGCAATACTAATAAGAAGAGGACTCTCCTACCGCCCCATCCTCGTAGAAGACGACAACTTTCTTGCAATAGAACTCACCACTTCACACGGCCCCCTCATCGTCTGCACCGCATATCTACCACCTAGACTGGCCTACCTCCCCTCCATCCCTCTGAACAAGCTGCTCGACAGGAATCTCCCCACTATCATCGCAGGAGACCTGAATGCCCACCATCAGGCCTTATTCAACGCACCTGCCAGGCCAGACCTCAAGGGCAGGCAGCTCTTCAATCTAATGCAAAACCGGGACCTCTCCTTCCAAGGCCCCACTTTAAGACGTTCTTTGCGGGCAACCAGAGGGGCACCCCTGACATAGTGCTGACCAACAGAGATTGTGACCTGTTCCACTGCAGAGTAACCCCAGGCAAGAACGTGGGGTCGGACCACATCCCTGTGGTCACATCCCTCCAAGCAGCCCCCTTCAGATATGTGGCACCACCCAGGCCCAGACTGGGAACCATACGTGCCCGTGAATATGACACCTTCCTTGCTGACGACCCCATCATTGAGTTCGAGAACCTCCCACCCAAACAATCGACCAAGCAGTAAACACCATCCACAACCGGATCCAGCTTGCAACCGAGGCCACTTGTGAAATATCCACCACAAGGACTTACCACCAATATAAGCCGACCCGAGAAATCAGAGGCAAAATGAATGAGTACCAGCGAGCCTGCCAAAGCCACTACCAAACTGGCCAGCCACCAGCGTTGACCCTACAAACACTCAGAAGGGAAACCATAGACCTTACGCTGACCCACAAGAGCCACATTTGGGGAACCCTGGTGAGACAGGCCAACCAGTACAAAAGGGAGCCGGCTACTTTCTGGCGCAAGATCAGACAGCTCCTGGGATCAGTTAACCCCAGCCTCACCCACCTTGTACACACATTCCTTGACGAAGATGAAGAGGAGCAGCAAGAAAAAATAGAAGACCCACAGGATCAGGCTGACCTCATGGGCGCAGTCTGGAAAAAGACACTCACAGCTTCAAACAGCAGAGCCTTCAACAACACTCACTTTGAACGTGTCAACCAATGGACAACAGAAAATGCCGCCTCCCTTAACAGCACCCCTCTGATTGACCTGACAACCCTAGAAGACGACCACCCTCTAACAAGACCCATAACTATGCTAGAGATGAGAGGAGTCATCAAAAGCACCAGAGATAAGGCCCCTGGACCATCAGGGATCAAAGCGCTGCAGATCAAACTTCTACCAGGCAATCTTATGCAATCCATACTCAACCTATTCAACGCTATGCTGGCATCGGGTCACATTCCTGTAGCATTCAAGTCAGCCAAGATGATATTCATTCCCAAACCCAAGAAAGACCCCCACCAACCTGGCAACTACCGACCAATCTCCCTCTTAGACACGATAGCAAGTGCTTTGAAAAAATCATGTCAAACCGTCTTAACTACTACATGGAGTAACAACCTCTTCACAGAAAAGCAGTTTGGCTTTCGAGCACATAGATCAACCCACACGCAATTAACATCATCTACGACGCCGTAAGCTCAATTCGAAAGCAAAACAGGTAGCTTTGATTGCAACGAGGGACGTACACAAGGCCTTCGACAGCCTGTGGCACGATGGTCTTGTGTACAAATTAGCAGACTTACCAGCGCAAAACGGACCCTCCTCAGGCGTGATCAGAAATTTCCTTAAGAATAGGCAAGTTACCCCCAGCTTCAAGGCAAAGAGGCCGCAGCCTTCACCCCAACAGCTGGAGTCCCCCAAGGATCATGCTTGAGCCCGGTTCTCTTCAACATCTTTGTAAATGACCTACCCCAACCAGAGTATAGGGACACCATTATCGTACAATTTGCGGACGACGTAACACACGTAATAACATCTAACCCTAGCATCCGCGGCCAAGCATGCAACTGTAACCCGTAAGGCAAACGTAGAACTAGCAAGGACTGCTAACTGGGAAAGGAAATGGAGGATCACCACTACCCAGAAAAGATCCAATTAAGCACTGTCGGCTGTATGGCCTTCTCTATTGAAAATGAGGGGGAATAAGAATCAGGGGTGATCCCATAGCCATCTCAAACTCCAACACAGTGCTCGGTTACAACTTTCAACAGGCTACTCAACTCCTCCCAGTACGTATCCCAGAAGACAGCGATGGCCCGGGGCTCACTGGAGAGGCTCTTCCGTTTCAACCAAGCCCCATCCCACATCAAGCTCCACCTGTACAGAATGATCATAAGGCCTAGCTTGGAATACCCCTACGTTCCCCTGAACCTCACCAACAAATCCAACATGTTGAAGATTCAACGAGTACAAAACAAAGCACTTCGCTTTGCAGAGGGCCTGACTCTGAGGGACAGGGTAAGAACTGACCTGATCCATGAGACGCTCAACATGAAGCCAATGAACATTAGGCTCAGCTACCTGGCCAGAAGACAGCTGTACCGTATGAAGACATGTATGTCCCAGACCCAGAAGATCCCTTCGTAGCAGAAAACCCACCAGCGACTACGAGATCCACGATCCACCACACAGAACCAGAAGAATCACTCTCCAACAAAAGTGATCAGACATATCCATGATGAGGCCTTCCCAAGCCCTCAGATACTAAGCGGCCCAGACGATCCAGATGAGTGGCCCATCCCGGACCCAATCTACACCAAATGAAGAATAAAGAAAGAAAGAAAAAAACACGAAGCTCGATCTGCGAGCCCGCATTAAAAAATAAAAATAAAAAAAATAAAAATAAATAAATAAATAAAAAAAAAAAAATAATAAAAAAAAAAAAAAAAAAAAAAAAAAAAATATATAAATAAATAAACACCTACAAAAAAAATATAAAACCAAAAAACCATTTGTCGTGGCGGCAGAAGTGTAACTACCCTGATGTTTCTAAGATTAGCCTCCTTCAGCCAACTCCACGGCTCTAGTGCTTTAGGACACCAACAAGGTCACAAACACTAGCCCCCCCAGCCAATGTACTGACAACCCAACATAACACATACGCAAACAAACAACACATACAAAAATGTCAACCCATGGTGGACAGGCCACCGAACTTTCAAACCTCCTCTCTCTCTACACCCGCATCCTCTTCCTGAATTTCATCTCCCCATCCCTCTACCTCCCCCATCCTTTCCATTCCCTATACATCAATCAATCCCGCAATAAAACACCACAAACCCACAACAGCAGCAGCAATGTCAGGACGCGGCAAGGGAGGCAAAGTGAAGGGCAAGTCAAAGTCTCGCTCCAGCAGGGCCGGACTTCAGTTCCCCGTGGGCAGAATTCACCGTCTGCTGCGTAAGGGCAACTACGCCGAACGCGTCGGTGCTGGCGCTCCTGTCTACCTGGCAGCCGTCATGGAATACCTCGCTGCCGAAGTTCTGGAGCTCGCCGGTAACGCCGCACGTGACAACAAGAAGACCCGTATCATCCCACGTCACTTGCAGTTGGCCATCCGCAACGACGAAGAACTCAACAAACTTCTGTCTGGCGTAACCATTGCACAGGGAGGTGTTCTTCCAAACATTCAGGCAGTTCTTTTGCCAAAGAAGACAGAGAAGAAGTAAGCACTTCTGCCACCCACCACGACAAATACCATAACCAGGCTCCATCCGGAGCCACACACACTTTAATAGAGAGATTCAAGTAGACAATCAACTTTCAAACATTAATAATAACATTTATATTGATTTCATTTGGAATGTGTACATAACAAACAAACAAACAAAACAAAATTATAGGGGATATTCAGCATCACTTGGAATATTAACCAATCATATAAATCCAATATATATTTTATATTTTACTTTAAGCGAGGAATTCATATTCTATTAATTTTTAATCATACAAATGAACAAAAGCAATTCTTCACTAGACGTAATGAATGAATAAATGATCAAGGTTTTAATGTGTTTCATGAATATATATATATATATATATATATATATATATATATATATATATATATATATATATATATATATATATATATATTAATACTTGTGAACCAGAATATGTTTGAGCAGCAGCGATCGTGCCTGCCATTGGCCGAAGTGCAACAATTCAAATAATTTAAAGGGCCTGCTCGGGTATATAAGAGAGGCTGGGAGACTGGGGCCGGTGGTGGGTGATGGGTGATGAGTGATGGTGTGGTGTGGTATGGTGTTGTTAAGAGTTGATTTACGGCCAGCCAGCCAGCTGCAGCCAAGGCAGGGCAGGGCAGGGCAAGGCAAGGCAAGGCAAGGCAAGGCAAGGCAAGGCAATAACAGAACAGGACAGGACAGGACAGGCAAGGCAAGGCAAGGCAAGGCAAGGCAAGCAGGCGGGCGGGCAGGCGGGCGGGCGGGCAGGCGGGCGGGCGGGCGGGCGGGCGGGCGGGGGGCGGCCAGCCAGCCAGCCAGCCAGCCAGCCAGCCAGCCAGGCAGGCAGGCAGGCAGGCAGGCAGGCAGGCAGGCAGGCAGGCAGCCAGCCAGCCAGCCAGCCAGCCAGCCAGCCAGCCAGCCAGCCAGCCAGCCAGCCAGCCAGCCAGCCAGCCAGCCACTCCCACTTTGTATTTATATGCATTCAATTTATATTCAAACATTATATATGTTAAGGGCCTAGTTTTAGTGTTTATTTTAAAAATGACAAACATCGAGTCGTTTTACCAGTCCTTTAGCGTTAACAGTGATGCATTTTAAAACTGAACAGAAATCACCTTTTCTGGATATATCAAATATCGAATCCGCTTAATGTGCCTACAATTCAATCATTCAAAAAATACATAATTTACATCATGCCTTTTCATAGAACAGACAATAAGATTTGAGACAATAAGAACTTTACTTTTATAACTAAAGTTGCACAATTATACCAACTCTATGGTGGCTGGGTGGTAAGGTGTGTGGCTGGTGTTTTGGAAGTCGCGAGTTCAAACGACCCAATGGGAGTACTTTTTTTTTTTGCCATACAATCTTCCTAATACTATTATGTAGGTGTGTGTGTGTGTGTGTGTTTTTATTCATTCTTTGGTTTTATAGATGACATACATATTGACTCCTTTTACCGGTCCTTAATTAGGCTCTGGGGAAGCAATGGTGGTGGTGCATTTAAAACTAAACCAAAAATCACCAGTTCTGGACGCGTCAAATATCATATCCGCTTAATGTGTCTACAACCTAATTACTTAAAACTACACTATTTAATTCATTCATATCATGTGCATATTGGTCATTATGCTCATACAACCGACATCAAAATTTATTTTCATTATTAGAATCATACATTTCATCAAGTAATACAGATACAAAGAGATTTTCTTTCTGAGAAGACCGTTAGTATTGGCTGGCTGGCAGGCAGGCAGGCATTTGAGGGTTATTATTTCGCCTGTTGATTGGGGGGAGGGTTGATGTGTTAGGGGGTTTTCGGTTAGGTGTGGTGGTGGTGATTGGTGGTGATTGGTGGTGATTGGTGGTGGTGGTGATTGGTGGTGAGTAGTGGTGGTGGTGGTGAGTAGTGGTAGTGGTGGTGGTGGTGGTGGTGGTGGTGGTAGTAGGTGGGAGGGGGGGGGGGGAAGGGGACTGATGGTCTGTGGATTCCTTCTCCGTACCCCTTACATATAAGCAAAAACATGCCTTCCTGTGGGTATAGAAACATTAACACAAATTATATATGTAACTGATATTGTAGCCTTTTAAACAGAAAAGATTTGTACATACAAATACTTTTAAATTATCATTTATTTGTGGAAATGGCATTTACGTCATTAAATTGATACCTCAGCATCAAGCTTGTGTCCTGCAGCTGTGGTCCAGTGGTAAAGTGTATATAAGTGATGCGTATTCTTGGAGTTGCGAGTTCAAACCCGGATTAAGCTATATATATATTATATATATATATATATATATATATATATATATATATATATTATATATATATAAAACAACATGTTTTGTTTTGGTTGTTTGTTTTTGTATAAAGCCTCACACACTATATTAAGCGAGTTTGTTTTAAACATGACATACATATTAATTCATTTTACCAGGCCTTATTCCACACAACTCCGTGAATTTCCCGTGGAGCCAGCCATTCAAACAAAAACAAACGAAACAAAACAAAACAAAACAAAAAACATTATTGCCAACAGCATTTGGTGTTCCCAGGCGGTCACCCATCCAAGTACTAACCAAACCCAACGTTGCTTAACTTCGCTGATCGGACGAGAAGCGGTGTTCTCAACGTGGTATGGCCGTTGGCATGAGACTGCCTACACATTGTGGCTAATAACCAACTCTTTTTAGTCATCACGGCAGGATACGGACCTTCTTGTGGTGTCTTAATGGTAATTGTATCCTAACATATTTTTGTCTCCTTGGCATGGATATTTAACATCGTTTATTCAGTCTTGGGTTTATGTTCTTTCGCCATTTACAGACATTTTACATCTACCTACTTCCTCAGCCTGCCCTGCCAATTTCTAATGAATTTGTGGATTTTCTTTTGTAATACATACATGTGTGTGCTCATCTGCTCTTCAGTTTTTATGATATTTGTCTCATCTGTCCTGCTTTATGATACTTTTACAAAGAACATGAACAAATGCTTCTATTTTAGAGAAGATATGGGATCCAGGTTTCGGAGCCGTAAAACCAACCGTTGTGATTGGTGGACGAGTTGCCAGGTTGCAGCTTCTGTACCGTGCCGGCACATAAATAGGTTCGGCTCAAGCGGCGGCAGCATCATTCCCCCGTGACTGTCTGAGCGTCTCTCATCACCTTGGTTATCTCATCATCATCATGGTAGAAGCAAAGCCTACCAAGAAGGCTGCGGCTGCTGCTGTGGTGGCCACCACCAGGAAACCTCGCGTCCAGGTTGCTCACCCGAAAACTAGTCAAATGGTTCTAGCCGCGGTCGCAGCACTCAAAGACCGTAAGGGCTCGTCTCTACAAGCAATCAAGAAGTACGTTGTTGCCAACAACAAAGTCGAGGCTGCCAAGATCGCCATTTACATCCGAAGATTTCTCAAGAAAGCAGTGGCTGACGGCATTCTTGTTCAGACCAAGGGAAGTGGAGCTAGTGGATCATTCAAGCTGGCCGTAGCAGAGAAGAGGGCCGTTCTAACTCCCAAGAAAGCCACCACAACCAAGAAACCATCTACAGCAGCAAAGAAGGCCGTGGTAACTCCCAAGAAAGCCGCCACAAGCAACAAACCACCTACAGCCTTGAAAAAGAAGCAGCAGCAGCAGCTTGTTGTTGGGACAAAAAGCCCAAATAAAGAGAGCTTCAAAATCTCCCAAACCACCCAAGGCAAAGAAAGCTGTCAAGAAACAACAAAGGCAAAATAAACGATGACATGCAAGCAGCATGAATACCACATACAATAAACATCCAGGCCTCCCCCTCAGTGGAGGGGCTCATATGATTCCAAAAAAGAGTTAGTTTTGTAGACAAAATAAATTCATTACTTTTGGGGTAAGATTTACTCTGTATATTATAATATATATATATATATATATATATAGTATATATATATATATATATATATATTATATATATATATATATATATATATATTTATATATCACATGTGAGGTGATATGGTACCAAAGTTTTGGGTAAGGTGATTGAACATTTACACAAGATAAAAACAACGAACCAATGGGAATAAAAAACATAAGAATGGAAGTAACTGCAGAAGGCCTATTGGCCCATAACACAAGCACTTCCTCTTGATGCTTCTATATATTGGTTCGGAGTCTTGAAGCTATAATATATATATTATATATATATATATATATAGTATATATATATATATATATATATATATTATATATATATATATATATAATATATATATATATATATATATATATAGTATACTATATATATATATATATATTATATAATATATATATGCACACAAAACTAAATAGTCTTGTTAGACAAATTGCCCCTATTAGAGGCAAGTTGACTAACAAGCCGAATGACTGCAATTGTGTTTGAATTTGAGTTAATCTAACATAGAAATGTAATCAAACCTAACCTAACCTATGCTAACCCAAGCTAAGCTAACCTAACCTAACCTAAGCTAACCCAAGCTAAGCTAAGCTAACCTAACCTAACCTAACCTAACCTAAGCTAACCTAACCTAACCTAACCTAACCTAACCTAACCTAACCCAGCAATTCATGATCTTAATATAATACTGTTAATTGGATAAACCAATTTGGAAAGAAATGTTCGAAAATAACAAAATTAACTGTGCTTGTTAGGAAAATTGGGCCTTGCATACTTGTCCCAATAGTGTGGTTCTCGCTTTTAGGTACGACATAAACGTATACCTAAGTTGAGAGAGAAAAAGATTCGCACTCAAACATGCATATCGATTGCCATCTGAATTCTGGTAGATATTCGTGTCCTCCCCTTTCATTTACCATCATTTGGATACTATCAAAACAGCTCTGAGAAGGATAAAATGAATAAAACGGGTAGCTCACTCATGTAAAAAGGAAGAGTTGGAAAGATCTCTCTCTCTCTCTCTCTCTCTCTCTCCCCCTCACCCCCCACCAATGATCCCTGCTTCTGCTAGTATATAACGTAACAAACCTTCCCCCCCCCCCCTCCTCCCCAATCAGAGTCCCTTTAAGCATGCGAGGATAAAAAATAGATTTCATAAGACCCAATGTGCTAGCTGATTATCAAAACAAATTTATGTTATCGTCTATTAAGCCCTTCAGTAAAAAAGTATAGGGACCTAATTAGGTCCCGTTTTGAGGTGGTGGTGGGTGGAATCGATGGATTAGCCAAGCTCTTATCCGCCGAATCCGTAGAGGGTACGACCCTGGCGCTTCAGAGCGTACACCACGTCCATAGCAGTGACGGTCTTCCTCTTGGCGTGTTCCGTGTAGGTTACAGCATCACGGATGGACGTTTCTCGAGGAACACCTTCAGGACGCCACGGTCTCTTCGTAGATGAGACCCGAAATACGCTTCACGCCGCCACGACGAGCTAAAGCGACGAATAGCGGGCTTGGTGATGCCCTGGATGTTGTCACGTAGCACCCTTACGATGACGCTTGGCGCCACCCTTTCCCGAGTCCCTTGCCTCCCTTGCCGCGTCCAGTCATGGTGTTGAAGTTGTGTGAATCGAATTGACGAATGCCCGCACGATTTCCCGACTATATCCCATCAAGCGGACGTACTAGTAGCATTGCAACTCCTGCCTGCCCTTACTTTTACGCTTGTGGTCGAGTAGACACGGCTTTCTCACAACGCTTTCAAAACTGCAGTTGCCTACTCGTCTGTTCACGTCCCTGTGAAATGACTTTTGCACCAAATCCAAAAAATAGAGCAAAATCAGCGATAATAGTGATTGAGGTGAGCCGCCTGTTGCGCTGCAGCCAGAGGAAGGAGGGGAGGGGGCAAACGGGGTGACGTAGGCGAGTCGAGCAAGCCAATGGCGCTCGAGCAAGCGCCTCGAGACGGCGTATATAAGCAAAAATTTTTCGGCGCCGGCCATCACAAACCACAGTTGTTCACCATGGCTCGCACCAAGCAGACTGCTCGCAAGTCCACGGGAGGCAAGGCTCCTCGTAAGCAGCTGGCCACCAGGCAGCACGCAAGTCTGCTCCTGCCACAGGGGGTGTGAAGAAGCCTCACCGTTACAGGCCCGGAACGGTCGCCCTGCGTGAGATCCGTCGTTACCAGAAGAGCACCGAGTTGCTCATCAGGAACTTCCCTTCCAGCGTCTGGTGCGCGAGATTGCCCAGGACTTCAAGACCGATCTTCGCTTCCAGTCGTCTGCCGTCATGCTTTACAGGAGGCATCCGAGGCTTACCTGGTCGGTCTCTTCGAGGACACTAACCTCTGTGCCATCCACGCCAAGCGTGTCCCATCATGCCAAAAGGACATTCAGCTTGCTCGCCGTATCCGTGGAGAGCGTGCATAAGCTAAATCGACCACCCTAGTATACACCAAACTCGGGCCCTTCTCAGGGCCAAAATATCCTTCTAAGGAGATTTCAGACATTCCTAGCATAATTTAGGTGTCATACATACATGTGATATCAATAAATCAAGTCATTTGTAGTACAACCTGTTCTCTTACAAACAAAACCGCCGTCGCTTTTCACTCTTATGCACTGTCCAAGGATTCACCCCCCCACCCCCCCCCCAAAAATAAAAATTGTCATACTGTACTAGAAATAAAGCAGCTTGGTATAAGTGACATATACTGTCCAGTCCTGTTTTATTCTGTTTTCGGTCCTCTGGCTTAATCTGTTAAGTTAGGAGATGACATTTTAAATTAACCGTTTTCCTTGACATTTTCAAACCTAAGAGGGTGGCCTGCATAGTAATCCTAATGTGGAACATAACAATGAATCTCTAATCTCTAGAAAAAAGATACCGAGTGCTTATATGTGTTGAGAGAGAGAGAGAGAGAGAGAGAGAGAGAGAGAGAGAGAGAGAGAGAGAGAAGAGAGAGAGAGAGAGAGAGAGAGAGAGAGAGAGAGAGACACACAGACAAGATAGACAAGACAGACAGACAGACAGACAGACAGACAGACAGACAGACAGACAGACAGACAGACAGGCAGGCAGGCAGACAGACAGACAGACAGACAGACAGACAGACAGACAGACACTGAGAGAGAGAAACACACACAGACAGTTTCATAAATATTCTCATTTTATAGCTATTTGCTTTCAGTGACAGAGGTTTTTGTTATAATAGTATTGGTGTCTAACACTCACAATCTCTTTAGAAATTAAAGTGTGGCTCCAATGGAGCCGAGTTTGTTGGTTTGAGGCCAAGCCACCACCACAGGGCAGTAAGTAAGCCGTTTACTTGGAGGAGGTGTACTTGGTGACGGCCTTAGTGCCCTCAGAGACGGCGTGCTTGGCCAGTTCTCCGGGCAACAGGAGCCTTACAGCCGTCTGGATCTCCCGACTGGTAATGGTGGAACGCTTGTTGTAGTGGGCCAGGCGAGAGCCTCGGCGGCGATGCGCTCGAAGATGTCGTTCACGAACGAGTTCATGATCGACATGGCTTTGGAAAGAGATACCAGTGTCGGGGTGGACCTGCTTCAGCACTTTGTAGATGTAGATGCTGTAGCTCTCCTTCATCCTGCGCTTCTTTTTCTTATCGCCCTTGGCAATGGCCTTCTGGGCCTTTCCGGCCTTCTTGGCAGCCTTTCCAGATGCCTTGGGTGGCATGATGATGCCTCGTGCTGGCTTGGCGTTGCGATAGCAAATAATGAACTTTTGCGCGAGGCGAGCTTTCCTTTTATATCCCGCTCGCGACTCAGCTCAGAGCGGGTCGCGTGGCGGAGCGCGCTGATTGGTCAGTGGCGGGCCTCCCTTGATCCTGAGCGGGGTATATAACACGAAGCTCGATCTGCGAGCCCGCATAAAACACCACAAACACCACAACAGCAGCAGCAATGTCAGGACGCGGCAAGGGAGGCAAAGTGAAGGGCAAGTCAAAGTCTCGCTCCAGCAGGGCCGGACTTCAGTTCCCCGTGGCAGAATTCACCGTCTGCTGCGTAAGGGCAACTACGCCGAACGCTGTCGGTGCTGGCGCTCCTGTCTACCTGCAGCCGTCATGGAATACCTCGCTGCCGAAGTTCTGGAGCTCAGCCGGTAACGCCGCACGTGACAACAAGAAGACCCGTATCATCCCACGTCACTTGCAGTTGGCCATCCGCAACGACGAAGAACTCAACAAACTTCTGTCTGGCGTAACCATTGCACAGGGAGGTGTTCTTCAAACATTCAGGCAGTTCTTTTGCCAAAGAAGACAGAGAAGAAGTAAGCACTTCTGCCACCCACCACGACAAAATACCATAACCAGGCTCCATCCGAGCCACAACACACTTTAATAGAGAGATTCAAGTAGACAATCAACTTTCAAACATTAATAATAACATTATATTGATTTCATTTGAATGTGTACATAAACAAAACAAACAAACAAAAACAAAATTATAGGGGATATTCAGCATCACTTGGAATATTAACCAATCATATAAATCCAATATATATTTTATATATTTACTTTAAGCGAGGAATTTCATATTCTATTAATTTTTAATCATACAAATGACAAAAGCAATTCCTTCACTAGACGTAATGATGAATAAATGATCAAGGTTTTAATGTGTTTCATGAATATATATATATATAGATATATATATATATATATATATATATATATATATATATATATATATATATATATATATATATATATTAAATACTTGTGAACCAGAATATGTTTGAGCAGCAGCGATCGTGCCTGCCATTGCCGAAGTGCAACAATTCAAATAATTTAAAGGGCCTGCTCGGGTATATAAGAGAGGCTGGGAGACTGGGGCCGGTGGTGGGTGATGGGGTGATGAGTGATGTGTGGTGTGGTATGGTGTTGTTAAGAGTTGATTTACGGCCAGCCAGCCAGCTGCAGCCAAGGCAGGGCAGGGGCAGGGCAAGGCAAGGCAAGGCAAGGCAAGGCAAGGCAAGGCATAACAGAACAGGGACAGGACAGGACAGGCAGGCAGAAGGCAAGGCAAGGCAAGGCAAGCAGGCGGGCGGCAGGCGGGCGGGCGGGCAGGCGGGCGGGCGGGCGGGCGGGCGGGCGGGGGGGCGGCCAGCCAGCCAGCCAGCCAGCCAGCCAGCCAGCCAGGCAGGCAGGCAGGCAGGCAGGCAGGCAGGCAGGCAGGCAGGCAGGCAGGCAGCCAGCCAGCCAGCCAGCCAGCCAGCCAGCCAGCCAGCCAGCCAGCCAGCCAGCCAGCCAGCCAGCCAGCCAGCCACTCCCACTTTGTATTTATATGCATTCAATTTATATTCAAACATTATATATGTTAAGGGCCTAGTTTTAGTGTTTATTTTAAAAATGACAAACATCGAGTCGTTTTACCAGTCCTTTAGCGTTAACAGTGATGCATTTTAAAACTGAACAGAAATCACCTTTTCTGGATATATCAAATATCGAATCCGCTTAATGTGCCTACAATTCAATCATTCAAAAAATACATAATTTACATCATGCCTTTTCATAGAACAGACAATAAGATTTGAGACAATAAGAACTTTACTTTTATAACTAAAGTTGCACAATTATACCAACTCTATGGTGGCTGGGTGGTAAGGTGTGTGGCTGGTGTTTTGGAAGTCGCGAGTTCAAACGACCCAATGGGAGTACTTTTTTTTTTTGCCATACAATCTTCCTAATACTATTATGTAGGTGTGTGTGTGTGTGTGTTTTTATTCATTCTTTGGTTTTATAGATGACATACATATTGACTCCTTTTACCGGTCCTTAATTAGGCTCTGGGGAAGCAATGGTGGTGGTGCATTTAAAACTAAACCAAAAATCACCAGTTCTGGACGCGTCAAATATCATATCCGCTTAATGTGTCTACAACCTAATTACTTAAAACTACACTATTTAATTCATTCATATCATGTGCATATTGGTCATTATGCTCATACAACCGACATCAAAATTTATTTTCATTATTAGAATCATACATTTCATCAAGTAATACAGATACAAAGAGATTTTCTTTCTGAGAAGACCGTTAGTATTGGCTGGCTGGCAGGCAGGCAGGCATTTGAGGGTTATTATTTCGCCTGTTGATTGGGGGGAGGGTTGATGTGTTAGGGGGTTTTCGGTTAGGTGTGGTGGTGGTGATTGGTGGTGATTGGTGGTGATTGGTGGTGGTGGTGATTGGTGGTGAGTAGTGGTGGTGGTGGTGAGTAGTGGTAGTGGTGGTGGTGGTGGTGGTGGTGGTGGTAGTAGGTGGGAGGGGGGGGGGGGAAGGGGACTGATGGTCTGTGGATTCCTTCTCCGTACCCCTTACATATAAGCAAAAACATGCCTTCCTGTGGGTATAGAAACATTAACACAAATTATATATGTAACTGATATTGTAGCCTTTTAAACAGAAAAGATTTGTACATACAAATACTTTTAAATTATCATTTATTTGTGGAAATGGCATTTACGTCATTAAATTGATACCTCAGCATCAAGCTTGTGTCCTGCAGCTGTGGTCCAGTGGTAAAGTGTATATAAGTGATGCGTATTCTTGGAGTTGCGAGTTCAAACCCGGATTAAGCTATATATATATATATATATATATATATATATATATATATATATATATATATATATATATAAAACAACATGTTTTGTTTTGGTTGTTTGTTTTTGTATAAAGCCTCACACACTATATTAAGCGAGTTTGTTTTAAACATGACATACATATTAATTCATTTTACCAGGCCTTATTCCACACAACTCCGTGAATTTCCCGTGGAGCCAGCCATTCAAACAAAAACAAACGAAACAAAACAAAACAAAACAAAAAACATTATTGCCAACAGCATTTGGTGTTCCCAGGCGGTCACCCATCCAAGTACTAACCAAACCCAACGTTGCTTAACTTCGCTGATCGGACGAGAAGCGGTGTTCTCAACGTGGTATGGCCGTTGGCATGAGACTGCCTACACATTGTGGCTAATAACCAACTCTTTTTAGTCATCACGGCAGGATACGGACCTTCTTGTGGTGTCTTAATGGTAATTGTATCCTAACATATTTTTGTCTCCTTGGCATGGATATTTAACATCGTTTATTCAGTCTTGGGTTTATGTTCTTTCGCCATTTACAGACATTTTACATCTACCTACTTCCTCAGCCTGCCCTGCCAATTTCTAATGAATTTGTGGATTTTCTTTTGTAATACATACATGTGTGTGCTCATCTGCTCTTCAGTTTTTATGATATTTGTCTCATCTGTCCTGCTTTATGATACTTTTACAAAGAACATGAACAAATGCTTCTATTTTAGAGAAGATATGGGATCCAGGTTTCGGAGCCGTAAAACCAACCGTTGTGATTGGTGGACGAGTTGCCAGGTTGCAGCTTCTGTACCGTGCCGGCACATAAATAGGTTCGGCTCAAGCGGCGGCAGCATCATTCCCCCGTGACTGTCTGAGCGTCTCTCATCACCTTGGTTATCTCATCATCATCATGGTAGAAGCAAAGCCTACCAAGAAGGCTGCGGCTGCTGCTGTGGTGGCCACCACCAGGAAACCTCGCGTCCAGGTTGCTCACCCGAAAACTAGTCAAATGGTTCTAGCCGCGGTCGCAGCACTCAAAGACCGTAAGGGCTCGTCTCTACAAGCAATCAAGAAGTACGTTGTTGCCAACAACAAAGTCGAGGCTGCCAAGATCGCCATTTACATCCGAAGATTTCTCAAGAAAGCAGTGGCTGACGGCATTCTTGTTCAGACCAAGGGAAGTGGAGCTAGTGGATCATTCAAGCTGGCCGTAGCAGAGAAGAGGGCCGTTCTAACTCCCAAGAAAGCCACCACAACCAAGAAACCATCTACAGCAGCAAAGAAGGCCGTGGTAACTCCCAAGAAAGCCGCCACAAGCAACAAACCACCTACAGCCTTGAAAAAGACAGCAGCAGCAGCTTGTTGTTGGGAACAAAAAGCCCAAAATAAAGAGAGCTTCAAAATCTCCCAAACCACCCAAGGCAAAGAAAGCTGTCAAGAAAACAACAAAGGCAAAATAAACGATGACATGCAAGCAGCATGAATACACATGACAATAAACATCCAGGCCTCCCCCCTCAGTGGAGGGGCCTCATATGATTCCAAAAAGAGTTTAGTTTTGTAGACAAATAAATCATTACTTTTGGGGTAGATTTACTCTGTATATTATATATATATATATATATATATATATATATATATATATATATATATATATATATATATATATATATATATATATATATATATATATTTATATATACACATGGGTGAGGTGATATGGTACCAAAGTTTTGGGTAAGGTGATTGACATTTACACAAGATAAAACACGAACCAATGGGAATAAAAACATAAGAATGGAAGTAACTGCAGAAGGCCTATTGGCCCATAACACAAGCACTTCCTCTTGATGCTTCTATATTGGTTCGGAGTCTTGAAGCTATATATATATATAATTATATATATATATATATATATATATATATATATATATATATATATATATATATATAATTATATATATATATATATATATATATATATATATATATATATATATATATATATATATATATATATATGCACACAAAACTAAATAGTCTTGTTAGACAAATTGCCCCTATTAGAGGCAAGTTGACTAACAAGCCGAATGACTGCAATTGTTTTGAATTTGAGTTAAATCTAACATAGAAATGTAATCAAACCTAACCTAACCTATGCTAACCCAAGCTAAGCTAACCTAACCTAACCTAAGCTAACCCAAGCTAAGCTAAGCTAACCTAACCTAACCTAACCTAACCTAAGCTAACCTAACCTAACCTAACCTAACCTAACCTAACCTAACCCAGCAATTCATGATCTTAATATAATACTGTTAATTGGATAAACCAATTTGGAAAGAAATGTTCGAAAATAACAAAATTAACTGTGCTTGTTAGGAAAATTGGGCCTTGCATACTTGTCCCAATAGTGTGGTTCTCGCTTTTAGGTACGACATAAACGTATACCTAAGTTGAGAGAGAAAAAGATTCGCACTCAAACATGCATATCGATTGCCAGTCCTGAATTCTGGGTAGATATTCGTGTCCTCCCTTTTCATTTACCATCATTTGGATACTATCAAAACAGCTCTGAGAAGGATAAAATGAATAAAACGGGTAGCTCACTCATGTAAAAAGGAAGAGTTGGGAAAGATCTCTCTCTCTCTCTCTCTCTCTCTCCCCCTCACCCCCCACCAATGATCCTGCTCTGCTAGTATATAACGTAACAAACCTTCCCCCCCCCCCCCTCCCTCCCCAATCAGAGTCCCTTTAAGCATGCGAGGATAAAAAATAGATTTCATAAGACCCAATGTGCTAGCTGATATCAAAACAATTTATGTTATCGTCTATTAAGCCCTTCAGTAAAAAAGTATAGGGACCTAATTAGGTCCCGTTTTGAGGTGGTGGTGGGTGGAATCGATGGATTAGCCAAGCTCTTATCCGCCGAATCCGTAGAGGGTACGACCCTGGCGCTTCAGAGCGTACACCACGTCCATAGCAGTGACGGTCTTCCTCTTGGCGTGTTCCGTGTAGGTTACAGCATCACGGATGACGTTCTCGAGGAACACCTTCAGGACGCCACGGGTCTCTTCGTAGATGAGACCCGAAATACGCTTCACGCCGCCACGACGAGCTAAGCGACGAATAGCGGGCTTGGTGATGCCCTGGATGTTGTCACGTAGCACCTTACGATGACGCTTGGCGCCACCCTTTCCGAGTCCCTTGCCTCCCTTGCCGCGTCCAGGTCATGGTGTTTGAAGTTGTGTGAATCGAATTGACGATGCCCGCACGATTTCCCGACTATATCCCATCAAGCGGACGTACTAGTAGCATTGCAACTCCTGCCTGCCCTTACTTTACGCTTGTGGTCGAGTAGACACAGGCTTTCTCACAACGCTTTTCAAAACTGCAGTTGCCTACTCGTCTGTTTCACGTCCCTGTGAAATGACTTTTGCACAAATCCAAAAAATAGAGCAAAATCAGCGATAATAGTGATTGAGGTGAGCCGCCTGTTGGCTGCAGCCAGAGGAAGGAGGGAGGGGCAACGGGGGTGACGTAGGCGAGTCGAGCAGCCAATGGCGCTCGAGCAAGCGCCTCGAGACGGCGTATATAAGCAAAAATTTTCGGCGCCGGCCATCACAAACCACAGTTGTTCACCATGGCTCGCACCAAGCAGACTGGCTCGCAAGTCCACGGGAGGCAAGGCTCCTCGTAAGCAGCTGGCCACCAAGGCAGCACGCAAGTCTGCTCCTGCCACAGGGGTGTGAAGAAGCCTCACCGTTACAGGCCCGGAACGGTCGCCCTGCGTGAGATCCGTCGTTACCAGAAGAGCACCGAGTTGCTCATCAGGAAACTTCCCTTCCAGCGTCTGGTGCGCGAGATTGCCCAGGACTTCAAGACCGATCTTCGCTTCCAGTCGTCTGCCGTCATGGCTTTACAGGAGGCATCCGAGGCTTACCTGGTCGGTCTCTTCGAGGACACTAACCTCTGTGCCATCCACGCCAAGCGTGTCACCATCATGCCAAAGGACATTCAGCTTGCTCGCCGTATCCGTGGAGAGCGTGCATAAGCTAAATCGACCACCCTAGTATACACCAAACTCGGCCTTCTCAGGGCCAAAAATATCCTTCTAAGGAGATTTCAGACATTCCTAGCATAATTTAGGTGTCATACATACATGTGATATCAATAAATCAAGTCATTTGTAGTACCACCTGTTCTCTTACAAACAAAACGCCGTCGCTTTTCACTCTTATGCACTGTCAAGGATCACCCCCCCCCCCCCCCAAAATAAAAATTGTCATACTGTACTAGAAATAAAAGCAGCTTGTATAAGTGACATATACTGTCCAGTCCTGTTTTATTCTGTTTCGGTCCTCTGGCTTAATCTGTTAAGTTAGGAGATGACATTTTAAATTAACCGTTTTCTTGACATTTTCAAACCTAAGAGGGTGGCCTGCATAGTAATCCTAATGTGGAACATAACAATGAATCTCTAATCTCTAGAAAAAAGATAACCGAGTGCTTATATGTGTTGATAGAGAGAGAGAGAGAGAGAGAGAGAGAGAGAGAGAGAAGGAGAGAGAGAGAGAGAGAGAGAGAGAGAGAGAGAGAGAGAGAGAGAGAGAGAGACACACAGACAAGATAGACAAGACAGACAGACAGACAGACAGACAGACAGACAGACAGACAGACAGACAGACAGACAGCAGGCAGGCAGGCAGACAGACAGACAGACAGACAGACAGACAGACAGACAGACAGACACTGAGAGAGAGAAACACACACAGACAGTTTCATAAATATTCTCATTTTATAGCTATTTGCTTTCAGTGACAGAGGTTTTTGTTATAATAGTATTGGTGTCTAACACTCACAATCTCTTTAGAAATTAAAGTGTGGCTCCAATGGAGCCGAGTTTGTTGGTTTGAGGCCAAGCCACCACCACAGGGCAGTAAGTAAGCCGTTTACTTGGAGGAGGTGTACTTGGTGACGGCCTTAGTGCCCTCAGAGAGACGGCGTGCTTGGCCAGTTCTCCGGGCAACAGGAGCCTTACAGCCGTCTGGATCTCCCGACTGGTAATGGTGGAACGCTTGTTGTAGTGGGCCAGGCGAGAAGCCTCGGCGGCGATGCGCTCGAAGATGTCGTTCACGAACGGAGTTCATGATCGACCATGGCTTTGGAAGAGATACCAGTGTCGGGGTGGACTGCTTCAGCACTTTGTAGATGTAGATGCTGTAGCTCTCCTTCCTCCTGCGCTTCTTTTTCTTATCGCCCTTGGCAATGGCCTTCTGGGCCTTTCCGGCCTTCTTGGCAGCCTTTCCAGATGCCTTGGGTGGCATGATGATGCTCGTGCTGGCTGGCGTTGCGATACAATAATGAACTTTTGCGCGAGGCGAGCTTTCCTTTTATATCCCGCTCGCGACTCAGCTCAGAGCGGGTCGCGTGGCGGAGCGCGCTGATTGGTCAGTGGCGGGCTCCCTTGATCCTGAGCGGGGTATATAACACGAAGCTCGATCTGCGAGCCCGCATAAAACACCACAAACCCACAACAGCAGCAGCAATGTCAGGACGCGGCAAGGGAGGCAAAGTGAAGGGCAAGTCAAAGTCTCGCTCCAGCAGGGCCGGACTTCAGTTCCCCGTGGGCAGAATTCACCGTCTGCTGCGTAAGGGCAACTACGCCGAACGCGGTCGGTGCTGGCGCTCCTGTCTACCTGGCAGCCGTCATGGAATACCTCGCTGCCGAAGTTCTGGAGCTCGCCGGTAACGCCGCACGTGACAACAAGAAGACCCGTATCATCCCACGTCACTTGCAGTTGGCCATCCGCAACGACGAAGAACTCAACAAACTTCTGTCTGGCGTAACCATTGCACAGGGAGGTGTTCTTCCAAACATTCAGGCAGTTCTTTTGCCAAAGAAGACAGAGAAGAAAGTAAGCACTTCTGCCACCCACCACGACAAATACCATAAACCAGGCTCCATCCGGAGCCACACACACTTTAATAGAGAGATTCAAGTAGACAATCAACTTTCAAACATTAATAATAACATTTATATTGATTTCATTTGGAATGTGTACATAACAAACAAACAAACAAAAACAAAAATTATAGGGGATATTCAGCATCACTTGGAATATTAACCAATCATATAAATCCAATATATATTTTATATTTTACTTTAAGCGAGGAATTCCATATTCTATTAATTTTTAATCATACAAATGAACAAAAGCAATTCTTCACTAGACGGAATGAATGAATAAATGATCAAGGTTTTAATGTGTTTCATGAATATTATATATATATATATATATATATATATATATTATATATATATATATATATATATATATATATTATATATATATATTAATACTTGTGAACCAGAATATGTTTGAGCAGCAGCGATCGTGCCTGCCATTGGCCGAAGTGCAACAATTCAAATAATTTAAAGGGCCTGCTCGGGTATATAAGAGAGGCTGGGAGACTGGGGCCGGTGGTGGGTGATGGGTGATGAGTGATGGTGTGGTGTGGTATGGTGTTGTTAAGAGTTGATTTACGGCCAGCCAGCCAGCTGCAGCCAAGGCAGGGCAGGGCAGGGCAAGGCAAGGCAAGGCAAGGCAAGGCAAGGCAAGGCAATAACAGAACAGGACAGGACAGGACAGGCAAGGCAAGGCAAGGCAAGGCAAGGCAAGCAGGCGGGCGGGCAGGCGGGCGGGCGGGCAGGCGGGCGGGCGGGCGGGCGGGCGCGGGCGGGCGGCCAGCCAGCCAGCCAGCCAGCCAGCCAGCCAGCCAGGCAGGCAGGCAGGCAGGCAGGCAGGCAGGCAGGCAGGCAGGCAGGCAGGCAGCCAGCCAGCCAGCCAGCCAGCCAGCCAGCCAGCCAGCCAGCCAGCCAGCCAGCCAGCCAGCCAGCCAGCCACTCCCACTTTGTATTTATATGCATTCAATTTATATTCAAACATTATATATGTTAAGGGCCTAGTTTTAGTGTTTATTTTAAAAATGACAAACATCGAGTCGTTTTACCAGTCCTTTAGCGTTAACAGTGATGCATTTTAAAACTGAACAGAAATCACCTTTTCTGGATATATCAAATATCGAATCCGCTTAATGTGCCTACAATTCAATCATTCAAAAAATACATAATTTACATCATGCCTTTTCATAGAACAGACAATAAGATTTGAGACAATAAGAACTTTACTTTTATAACTAAAGTTGCACAATTATACCAACTCTATGGTGGCTGGGTGGTAAGGTGTGTGGCTGGTGTTTTGGAAGTCGCGAGTTCAAACGACCCAATGGGAGTACTTTTTTTTTTTGCCATACAATCTTCCTAATACTATTATGTAGGTGTGTGTGTGTGTGTGTTTTTATTCATTCTTTGGTTTTATAGATGACATACATATTGACTCCTTTTACCGGTCCTTAATTAGGCTCTGGGGAAGCAATGGTGGTGGTGCATTTAAAACTAAACCAAAAATCACCAGTTCTGGACGCGTCAAATATCATATCCGCTTAATGTGTCTACAACCTAATTACTTAAAACTACACTATTTAATTCATTCATATCATGTGCATATTGGTCATTATGCTCATACAACCGACATCAAAATTTATTTTCATTATTAGAATCATACATTTCATCAAGTAATACAGATACAAAGAGATTTTCTTTCTGAGAAGACCGTTAGTATTGGCTGGGCTGGCAGGCAGGCAGGCATTTGAGGGTTATTATTTCGCCTGTTGATTGGGGGGGGGTTGATGTGTTAGGGGGTTTTCGGTTAGGTGTGGTGGTGGTGATTGGTGGTGATTGGTGGTGATTGGTGGTGGTGGTGATTGGTGGTGAGTAGTGGTGGTGGTGGTGAGTAGTGGTAGTGGTGGTGGTGGTGGTGGTGGTGGTAGTAGGTGGGAGGGGGGGGGGGGGAAGGGGACTGATGGTCTGTGGATTCCTTCTCCGTACCCCTTACATATAAGCAAAAACATGCCTTCCTGTGGGTATAGAAACATTAACACAAATTATATATGTAACTGATATTGTAGCCTTTTAAACAGAAAAGATTTGTACATACAAATACTTTTAAATTATCATTTATTTGTGGAAATGGCATTTACGTCATTAAATTGATACCTCAGCATCAAGCTTGTGTCCTGCAGCTGTGGTCCAGTGGTAAAGTGTATATAAGTGATGCGTATTCTTGGAGTTGCGAGTTCAAACCCGGATTAAGCTATATATATAATATATATATATATATATATATATATATATATTATATATATATATATAAAACAACATGTTTTGTTTTGGTTGTTTGTTTTTGTATAAAGCCTCACACACTATATTAAGCGAGTTTGTTTTAAACATGACATACATATTAATTCATTTTACCAGGCCTTATTCCACACAACTCCGTGAATTTCCCGTGGAGCCAGCCATTCAAACAAAAACAAACGAAACAAAACAAAACAAAACAAAAAACATTATTGCCAACAGCATTTGGTGTTCCCAGGCGGTCACCCATCCAAGTACTAACCAAACCCAACGTTGCTTAACTTCGCTGATCGGACGAGAAGCGGTGTTCTCAACGTGGTATGGCCGTTGGCATGAGACTGCCTACACATTGTGGCTAATAACCAACTCTTTTTAGTCATCACGGCAGGATACGGACCTTCTTGTGGTGTCTTAATGGTAATTGTATCCTAACATATTTTTGTCTCCTTGGCATGGATATTTAACATCGTTTATTCAGTCTTGGGTTTATGTTCTTTCGCCATTTACAGACATTTTACATCTACCTACTTCCTCAGCCTGCCCTGCCAATTTCTAATGAATTTGTGGATTTTCTTTTGTAATACATACATGTGTGTGCTCATCTGCTCTTCAGTTTTTATGATATTTGTCTCATCTGTCCTGCTTTATGATACTTTTACAAAGAACATGAACAAATGCTTCTATTTTAGAGAAGATATGGGATCCAGGTTTCGGAGCCGTAAAACCAACCGTTGTGATTGGTGGACGAGTTGCCAGGTTGCAGCTTCTGTACCGTGCCGGCACATAAATAGGTTCGGCTCAAGCGGCGGCAGCATCATTCCCCCGTGACTGTCTGAGCGTCTCTCATCACCTTGGTTATCTCATCATCATCATGGTAGAAGCAAAGCCTACCAAGAAGGCTGCGGCTGCTGCTGTGGTGGCCACCACCAGGAAACCTCGCGTCCAGGTTGCTCACCCGAAAACTAGTCAAATGGTTCTAGCCGCGGTCGCAGCACTCAAAGACCGTAAGGGCTCGTCTCTACAAGCAATCAAGAAGTACGTTGTTGCCAACAACAAAGTCGAGGCTGCCAAGATCGCCATTTACATCCGAAGATTTCTCAAGAAAGCAGTGGCTGACGGCATTCTTGTTCAGACCAAGGGAAGTGGAGCTAGTGGATCATTCAAGCTGGCCGTAGCAGAGAAGAGGGCCGTTCTAACTCCCAAGAAAGCCACCACAACCAAGAACCATCTACAGCAGCAAAGAGGCCGTGGTAACTCCCAAGAAAGCCGCCACAAGCAACAAACCACCTACAGCCTTGAAAAAGAAGCAGCAGCAGCAGCTTGTTGTTGGGAAAGCAAAAAGCCCAAAATAAAGAGAGCTTCAAAATCTCCCAAACCACCCAAGGCAAAGAAAGCTGTCAAGAAAACAACAAAGGCAAAATAAACGATGACATGCAAGCAGCATGAATACACATGACAATAAACATCCAGGCCTCCCCCCTCAGTGGAGGGGCCTCATATGATTCCAAAAAGAGTTTAGGTTTTGTAGACAAATAAATCATTACTTTTGGGTAGATTGTACTCTGTATATTATATATATATATATATATATATATATATATATATATATATATATATATATATATATATATAATATATATATTATATATATAGTATATATATATTTATATATACCACATGGGTGAGGTGGATATGGTACCAAAGTTTTGGGTAAGGTGATTGACATTTACACAAGATAAAACACGAACCAATGGGAATAAAAACATAAGAATGGAAGTAACTGCAGAAGGCCTATTGGCCACATAACACAAGCCTTCCTCTTGATGCTTCTATATTGGTTCGGAGTCTTGAAGCTATAATATATATATATATTATTATATTATATATATATATATATATTATATAATATATATATATATATATATATATATATATATATATATCTATATATTATATATATATATATATATATATATATATATATATATATATATATATGCACACAAAAACTAAATAGTCTTGTTAGACAAATTGCCCTATTAGAGGCAAGTTGACTAACAAGCCGAATGACTGCAATTGTTTTGAATTTGAGTTAAATCTAACATAGAAATGTAATCAAACCTAACCTAACCTATGCTAACCCAAGCTAAGCTAACCTAACCTAACCTAAGCTAACCCAAGCTTAAGCTAAGCTAACCTAACCTAACCTAACCTAACCTAAGCTAACCTAACCTAACCTAACCTAACCTAACCTAACCTAACCCAGCAATTCATGATCTTAATATAATACTGTTAATTGGATAAACCAATTTGGAAAGAAATGTTCGAAAATAACAAAATTAACTGTGCTTGTTAGGAAAATTGGGCCTTGCATACTTGTCCCAATAGTGTGGTTCTCGCTTTTAGGTACGACATAAACGTATACCTAAGTTGAGAGAGAAAAAGATTCGCACTCAAACATGCATATCGATTGCCAGTCCTGAATTCTGGGTAGATATTCGTGTCCTCCCTTTTCATTTACCATCATTTGGATACTATCAAAACAGCTCTGAGAAGGATAAAATGAATAAAACGGGTAGCTCACTCATGTAAAAAGGAAGAGTTGGGAAAGATCTCTCTCTCTCTCTCTCTCTCTCTCCCCCTCACCCCCCACCAATGATCCTGCTCTGCTAGTATATAACGTAACAAACCTTCCCCCCCCCCCCCTCCCTCCCCAATCAGAGTCCCTTTAAGCATGCGAGGATAAAAAATAGATTTCATAAGACCCAATGTGCTAGCTGATATCAAAACAATTTATGTTATCGTCTATTAAGCCCTTCAGTAAAAAAGTATAGGGACCTAATTAGGTCCCGTTTTGAGGTGGTGGTGGGTGGAATCGATGGATTAGCCAAGCTCTTATCCGCCGAATCCGTAGAGGGTACGACCCTGGCGCTTCAGAGCGTACACCACGTCCATAGCAGTGACGGTCTTCCTCTTGGCGTGTTCCGTGTAGGTTACAGCATCACGGATGACGTTCTCGAGGAACACCTTCAGGACGCCACGGGTCTCTTCGTAGATGAGACCCGAAATACGCTTCACGCCGCCACGACGAGCTAAGCGACGAATAGCGGGCTTGGTGATGCCCTGGATGTTGTCACGTAGCACCTTACGATGACGCTTGGCGCCACCCTTTCCGAGTCCCTTGCCTCCCTTGCCGCGTCCAGTCATGGTGTTGAAGTTGTGTGAATCGAATTGACGAATGCCCGCACGATTTCCCGACTATATCCCATCAAGCGGACGTACTAGTAGCATTGCAACTCCTGCCTGCCCTTACTTTACGCTTGTGGTCGAGTAGACACGGCTTTCTCACAACGCTTTCAAAACTGCAGTTGCCTACTCGTCTGTTTCACGTCCCTGTGAAATGACTTTTGCACAAATCCAAAAAATAGAGCAAAATCAGCGATAATAGTGATTGAGGTGAGCCGCCTGTTGGCTGCAGCCAGAGGAAGGAGGGGAGGGGCAACGGGGTGACGTAGGCGAGTCGAGCAGCCAATGGCGCTCGAGCAAGCGCCTCGAGACGGCGTATATAAGCAAAAATTTTTCGGCGCCGGCCATCACAAACCACAGTTGTTCACCATGGCTCGCACCAAGCAGACTGCTCGCAAGTCCACGGGAGGCAAGGCTCCTCGTAAGCAGCTGGCCACCAAGGCAGCACGCAAGTCTGCTCCTGCCACAGGGGGTGTGAAGAAGCCTCACCGTTACAGGCCCGGAACGGTCGCCCTGCGTGAGATCCGTCGTTACCAGAAGAGCACCGAGTTGCTCATCAGGAAACTTCCCTTCCAGCGTCTGGTGCGCGAGATTGCCCAGGACTTCAAGACCGATCTTCGCTTCCAGTCGTCTGCCGTCATGGCTTTACAGGAGGCATCCGAGGCTTACCTGGTCGGTCTCTTCGAGGACACTAACCTCTGTGCCATCCACGCCAAGCGTGTCACCATCATGCCAAAGGACATTCAGCTTGCTCGCCGTATCCGTGGAGAGCGTGCATAAGCTAAATCGACCACCCTAGTATACACCAAACTCGGCCCTTCTCAGGGCCAAAATATCCTTCTAAGGAGATTTCAGACATTCCTAGCATAATTTAGGTGTCATACATACATGTGATATCAATAAATCAAGTCATTTGTAGTACAACCTGTTCTCTTACAAACAAAACGCCGTCGCTTTTCACTCTTATGCACTGTCAAGGATCACCCCCCCCCCCCCCCCCAAAATAAAAATTGTCATACTGTACTAGAAATAAAAGCAGCTTGTATAAGTGACATATACTGTCCAGTCCTGTTTTATTCTGTTTTCGGTCCTCTGGCTTAATCTGTTAAGTTAGGAGATGACATTTTAAATTAACCGTTTTCTTGACATTTTCAAACCTAAGAGGGTGGCCTGCATAGTAATCCTAATGTGGAACATAACAATGAATCTCTAATCTCTAGAAAAAAGATACCGAGTGCTTATATGTGTTGAGAGAGAGAGAGAGAGAGAGAGAGAGAGAGAGAGAGAGAGAGAGAGAGAGAGAGAGAGAGAGAGAGAGAGAGAGAGAGAGAGACACAGACAAGATAGACAAGACAGACAGACAGACAGACAGACAGACAGACAGACAGACAGACAGACAGACAGACAGGCAGGCAGGCAGGCAGACAGACAGACAGACAGACAGACAGACAGACAGACAGACACTGAGAGAGAGAAACACACACAGACAGTTTCATAAATATTCTCATTTTATAGCTATTTGCTTTCAGTGACAGAGGTTTTTGTTATAATAGTATTGGTGTCTAACACTCACAATCTCTTTAGAAATTAAAGTGTGGCTCCAATGGAGCCGAGTTTGTTGGTTTGAGGCCAAGCCACCACCACAGGGCAGTAAGTAAGCCGTTTACTTGGAGGAGGTGTACTTGGTGACGGCCTTAGTGCCCTCAGAGACGGCGTGCTTGGCCAGTTCTCCGGGCAACAGGAGCCTTACAGCCGTCTGGATCTCCCGACTGGTAATGGTGGAACGCTTGTTGTAGTGGGCCAGGCGAGAAGCCTCGGCGGCGATGCGCTCGAAGATGTCGTTCACGAACGAGTTCATGATCGACATGGCTTTGGAAGAGATACCAGTGTCGGGGTGGACCTGCTTCAGCACTTTGTAGATGTAGATGCTGTAGCTCTCCTTCCTCCTGCGCTTCTTTTTCTTATCGCCCTTGGCAATGGCCTTCTGGGCCTTTCCGGCCTTCTTGGCAGCCTTTCCAGATGCCTTGGGTGGCATGATGATGCTCGTGCTGGCTGGCGTTGCGATACAATAATGAACTTTTGCGCGAGGCGAGCTTTCCTTTTATATCCCGCTCGCGACTCAGCTCAGAGCGGGTCGCGTGGCGGAGCGCGCTGATTGGTCAGTGGCGGGCTCCCTTGATCCTGAGCGGGGTATATAACACGAAGCTCGATCTGCGAGCCCGCATAAAACACCACAAACCCACAACAGCAGCAGCAATGTCAGGACGCGGCAAGGGAGGCAAAGTGAAGGGCAAGTCAAAGTCTCGCTCCAGCAGGGCCGGACTTCAGTTCCCCGTGGGCAGAATTCACCGTCTGCTGCGTAAGGGCAACTACGCCGAACGCGTCGGTGCTGGCGCTCCTGTCTACCTGGCAGCCGTCATGGAATACCTCGCTGCCGAAGTTCTGGAGCTCGCCGGTAACGCCGCACGTGACAACAAGAAGACCCGTATCATCCCACGTCACTTGCAGTTGGCCATCCGCAACGACGAAGAACTCAACAAACTTCTGTCTGGCGTAACCATTGCACAGGGAGGTGTTCTTCCAAACATTCAGGCAGTTCTTTTGCCAAAGAAGACAGAGAAGAAGTAAGCACTTCTGCCACCCACCACGACAAATACCATAACCAGGCTCCATCCGGAGCCACACACACTTTAATAGAGAGATTCAAGTAGACAATCAACTTTCAAACATTAATAATAACATTTATATTGATTTCATTTGGAATGTGTACATAACAAACAAACAAACAAAACAAAATTATAGGGGATATTCAGCATCACTTGGAATATTAACCAATCATATAAATCCAATATATATTTTATATTTTACTTTAAGCGAGGAATTCATATTCTATTAATTTTTAATCATACAAATGAACAAAAGCAATTCTTCACTAGACGTAATGAATGAATAAATGATCAAGGTTTTAATGTGTTTCATGAATATATATATATATATATATATATATATATATATATATATATATATATATATATATATATATATATATATATTAATACTTGTGAACCAGAATATGTTTGAGCAGCAGCGATCGTGCCTGCCATTGGCCGAAGTGCAACAATTCAAATAATTTAAAGGGCCTGCTCGGGTATATAAGAGAGGCTGGGAGACTGGGGCCGGTGGTGGGTGATGGGTGATGAGTGATGGTGTGGTGTGGTATGGTGTTGTTAAGAGTTGATTTACGGCCAGCCAGCCAGCTGCAGCCAAGGCAGGGCAGGGCAGGGCAAGGCAAGGCAAGGCAAGGCAAGGCAAGGCAAGGCAATAACAGAACAGGACAGGACAGGACAGGCAAGGCAAGGCAAGGCAAGGCAAGGCAAGCAGGCGGGCGGGCAGGCGGGCGGGCGGGCAGGCGGGCGGGCGGGCGGGCGGGCGGGCGGGCGGGCGGCCAGCCAGCCAGCCAGCCAGCCAGCCAGCCAGCCAGGCAGGCAGGCAGGCAGGCAGGCAGGCAGGCAGGCAGGCAGGCAGGCAGGCAGCCAGCCAGCCAGCCAGCCAGCCAGCCAGCCAGCCAGCCAGCCAGCCAGCCAGCCAGCCAGCCAGCCAGCCAGCCACTCCCACTTTGTATTTATATGCATTCAATTTATATTCAAACATTATATATGTTAAGGGCCTAGTTTTAGTGTTTATTTTAAAAATGACAAACATCGAGTCGTTTTACCAGTCCTTTAGCGTTAACAGTGATGCATTTTAAAACTGAACAGAAATCACCTTTTCTGGATATATCAAATATCGAATCCGCTTAATGTGCCTACAATTCAATCATTCAAAAAATACATAATTTACATCATGCCTTTTCATAGAACAGACAATAAGATTTGAGACAATAAGAACTTTACTTTTATAACTAAAGTTGCACAATTATACCAACTCTATGGTGGCTGGGTGGTAAGGTGTGTGGCTGGTGTTTTGGAAGTCGCGAGTTCAAACGACCCAATGGGAGTACTTTTTTTTTTTGCCATACAATCTTCCTAATACTATTATGTAGGTGTGTGTGTGTGTGTGTGTTTTTATTCATTCTTTGGTTTTATAGATGACATACATATTGACTCCTTTTACCGGTCCTTAATTAGGCTCTGGGGAAGCAATGGTGGTGGTGCATTTAAAACTAAACCAAAAATCACCAGTTCTGGACGCGTCAAATATCATATCCGCTTAATGTGTCTACAACCTAATTACTTAAAACTACACTATTTAATTCATTCATATCATGTGCATATTGGTCATTATGCTCATACAACCGACATCAAAATTTATTTTCATTATTAGAATCATACATTTCATCAAGTAATACAGATACAAAGAGATTTTCTTTCTGAGAAGACCGTTAGTATTGGCTGGCTGGCAGGCAGGCAGGCATTTGAGGGTTATTATTTCGCCTGTTGATTGGGGGGAGGGTTGATGTGTTAGGGGGTTTTCGGTTAGGTGTGGTGGTGGTGATTGGTGGTGATTGGTGGTGATTGGTGGTGGTGGTGATTGGTGGTGAGTAGTGGTGGTGGTGGTGAGTAGTGGTAGTGGTGGTGGTGGTGGTGGTGGTGGTGGTAGTAGGTGGGAGGGGGGGGGGGGGAAGGGGACTGATGGTCTGTGGATTCCTTCTCCGTACCCCTTACATATAAGCAAAAACATGCCTTCCTGTGGGTATAGAAACATTAACACAAATTATATATGTAACTGATATTGTAGCCTTTTAAACAGAAAAGATTTGTACATACAAATACTTTTAAATTATCATTTATTTGTGGAAATGGCATTTACGTCATTAAATTGATACCTCAGCATCAAGCTTGTGTCCTGCAGCTGTGGTCCAGTGGTAAAGTGTATATAAGTGATGCGTATTCTTGGAGTTGCGAGTTCAAACCCGGATTAAGCTATATATATATTATATATATATATATATATATATATATATATATATATATATATATATAAAACAACATGTTTTGTTTTGGTTGTTTGTTTTTGTATAAAGCCTCACACACTATATTAAGCGAGTTTGTTTTAAACATGACATACATATTAATTCATTTTACCAGGCCTTATTCCACACAACTCCGTGAATTTCCCGTGGAGCCAGCCATTCAAACAAAAACAAACGAAACAAAACAAAACAAAACAAAAAACATTATTGCCAACAGCATTTGGTGTTCCCAGGCGGTCACCCATCCAAGTACTAACCAAACCCAACGTTGCTTAACTTCGCTGATCGGACGAGAAGCGGTGTTCTCAACGTGGTATGGCCGTTGGCATGAGACTGCCTACACATTGTGGCTAATAACCAACTCTTTTTAGTCATCACGGCAGGATACGGACCTTCTTGTGGTGTCTTAATGGTAATTGTATCCTAACATATTTTTGTCTCCTTGGCATGGATATTTAACATCGTTTATTCAGTCTTGGGTTTATGTTCTTTCGCCATTTACAGACATTTTACATCTACCTACTTCCTCAGCCTGCCCTGCCAATTTCTAATGAATTTGTGGATTTTCTTTTGTAATACATACATGTGTGTGCTCATCTGCTCTTCAGTTTTTATGATATTTGTCTCATCTGTCCTGCTTTATGATACTTTTACAAAGAACATGAACAAATGCTTCTATTTTAGAGAAGATATGGGATCCAGGTTTCGGAGCCGTAAAACCAACCGTTGTGATTGGTGGACGAGTTGCCAGGTTGCAGCTTCTGTACCGTGCCGGCACATAAATAGGTTCGGCTCAAGCGGCGGCAGCATCATTCCCCCGTGACTGTCTGAGCGTCTCTCATCACCTTGGTTATCTCATCATCATCATGGTAGAAGCAAAGCCTACCAAGAAGGCTGCGGCTGCTGCTGTGGTGGCCACCACCAGGAAACCTCGCGTCCAGGTTGCTCACCCGAAAACTAGTCAAATGGTTCTAGCCGCGGTCGCAGCACTCAAAGACCGTAAGGGCTCGTCTCTACAAGCAATCAAGAAGTACGTTGTTGCCAACAACAAAGTCGAGGCTGCCAAGATCGCCATTTACATCCGAAGATTTCTCAAGAAAGCAGTGGCTGACGGCATTCTTGTTCAGACCAAGGGAAGTGGAGCTAGTGGATCATTCAAGCTGGCCGTAGCAGAGAAGAGGGCCGTTCTAACTCCCAAGAAAGCCACCACAACCAAGAAACCATCTACAGCAGCAAAGAAGGCCGTGGTAACTCCCAAGAAAGCCGCCACAAGCAACAAACCACCTACAGCCTTGAAAAAGAAGCAGCAGCAGCAGCTTGTTGTTGGGAACAAAAAGCCCAAAATAAAGAGAGCTTCAAAATCTCCCAAACCACCCAAGGCAAAGAAAGCTGTCAAGAAAACAACAAAGGCAAAATAAACGATGACATGCAAGCAGCATGAATACACATGACAATAAACATCCAGGCCTCCCCCCTCAGTGGAGGGGCCTCATATGATTCCAAAAAGAGTTTAGTTTTGTAGACAAATAAATCATTACTTTTGGGGTAGATTTACTCTGTATATTATATATATATATATATATATATATATATATATATATATATATATATATATATATATATATATATATATATATATATATATATTTATATATACACATGGGTGAGGTGATATGGTACCAAAGTTTTGGGTAAGGTGATTGACATTTACACAAGATAAAACACGAACCAATGGGAATAAAAACATAAGAATGGAAGTAACTGCAGAAGGCCTATTGGCCCATAACACAAGCACTTCCTCTTGATGCTTCTATATTGGTTCGGAGTCTTGAAGCTATAATATATATATATATTATATATATATATATATATAATATATATATATATATATATATATATTAATATATATATATATATATATATATATATATATATATATATATATATATATATATATATATATATATATATATATATATGCACACAAAACTAAATAGTCTTGTTAGACAAATTGCCCCTATTAGAGGCAAGTTGACTAACAAGCCGAATGACTGCAATTGTTTTGAATTTGAGTTAAATCTAACATAGAAATGTAATCAAACCTAACCTAACCTATGCTAACCCAAGCTAAGCTAACCTAACCTAACCTAAGCTAACCCAAGCTAAGCTAAGCTAACCTAACCTAACCTAACCTAACCTAAGCTAACCTAACCTAACCTAACCTAACCTAACCTAACCTAACCCAGCAATTCATGATCTTAATATAATACTGTTAATTGGATAAACCAATTTGGAAAGAAATGTTCGAAAATAACAAAATTAACTGTGCTTGTTAGGAAAATTGGGCCTTGCATACTTGTCCCAATAGTGTGGTTCTCGCTTTTAGGTACGACATAAACGTATACCTAAGTTGAGAGAGAAAAAGATTCGCACTCAAACATGCATATCGATTGCCAGTCCTGAATTCTGGGTAGATATTCGTGTCCTCCCTTTTCATTTACCATCATTTGGATACTATCAAAACAGCTCTGAGAAGGATAAAATGAATAAAACGGGTAGCTCACTCATGTAAAAAGGAAGAGTTGGGAAAGATCTCTCTCTCTCTCTCTCTCTCTCTCCCCCTCACCCCCCACCAATGATCCTGCTCTGCTAGTATATAACGTAACAAACCTTCCCCCCCCCCCCCTCCCTCCCCAATCAGAGTCCCTTTAAGCATGCGAGGATAAAAAATAGATTTCATAAGACCCAATGTGCTAGCTGATATCAAAACAATTTATGTTATCGTCTATTAAGCCCTTCAGTAAAAAAGTATAGGGACCTAATTAGGTCCCGTTTTGAGGTGGTGGTGGGTGGAATCGATGGATTAGCCAAGCTCTTATCCGCCGAAT